>NC_053022.1:147147659-147236453 GCF_003073215.2 Triticum urartu
GGCAACTTTACTTGGGCTGCAAGTAAAGCTGACTTGTCCGACTCTGGACAAGATTTGCTCTCATAGTCTTCGCTCGAAGACATAGGATTTGAATTAGGCATCACTTCAGTCATTCTGACTGGTTCTCTTGGACCCCACTTAACAGTACGGTGGTTCCTATGACTCAACACAAATGAAATAAACTACGAAGGATCTAAGTCTTCGAGTTCCATAGGCTTCACGTGGTGTCTTCTCTTGTCATAGTCTTCAATGTGAATATCTTCATGTACCACCATTGTCTTCAATCTCTTCATACATTTTTAGGGGTCATCTCTGGTAGTAAAACCGAATCAATGAGGGACTTCTACCTGTGTTATCCTGCAATTCTCACAAACACATTAGTCCCTCAACTAGGTTTGTCGTCAATACTCCAAAACCAACTAGGGGTGGCACTAGATGCACTTACAATCTCCCCCTTTTTGGTGATTGATGACAAACTAGTTGAAGTTTTCAACGGGGAATATAATTTGTGAAATTGTAAAGGAATTGTCTTCATAAGCTGCAAGGGCTCCCCCTGAAGATGTGCATATAAGTAATTTGCTTCTTGAATGCAAATGCACATGGCAGGTTGTACTTGTGGAGATCCACTTCAACTTATGATGACAATCCACTATGCATGTAAGAGTATACGAAGATAATGCCATGCAAAATGGAAAATGGACGTCTACAGAATGATCTAAGTGCGGAATTTATCGTCGCACATGCGGAATTTATCTTCGCAAAATAGAGTGACAAACAGGTAGCAGACGACCATCAAGTCTAAGTGTTACAACTCAAAGAAGCAAATGTAGCAAAAACGGGAGTTGTAAGCACGAAGCAAAATGTAGCAAAATATAAAGGCACCCGCCCATAGTGACCCGCTTGAAGACTATAAACATCATATGCTTCTCCCCCTTTTGTCAGTGATGACCAAAAAGGTTTGAAGACATAGAGTTTTCTACGCGTTCCCAGGCGCAGCAGGGTCGGTGGAGGTGTTTGGCGGTGCAGACGAGCTTGGTGCAGATTCGACGCGCGCTGAAGTAGGTGGAGGTGATGTAGCGTCGTCTTCTTCTTCGATAATCTGGGCAGACACCGTGGCAGCAGAGGAAGAGAACTCTGAGTCTTCAAGTGACGGAGTTGCGCGCAGCACAACTCTTCTGGGAGGTGTGGAGTCAAACTTAAATCTCTCTCTGAAGCCATCCTCGTGAAGATCAGCTTCAGAGCACAGCATTGTGAGTCCTTTCCAGGTGCGGCGACAAGTTTCATGTGCTACAAATGCATTCTTGGTGGCAAGATTTCTGATGAGGTTGACATCCACCAAGATGCTTTTCATCTGCCTCTTGAGCCAGTCGTGATACCTATCCTGCTTTTGGTGAAGAGCCACAAGAAGTTCTCGGTCATTGAGGGCACGAGCGTGCTTCTTGGGTCTTTGAGCATTTGTGCTGTCTGTGGCTTCAGAAGGTGCTGGGCGTGGCGCACGTGTAGTGCCAGCCAACGGATACACTCTGGAGATGGCTTCAACACCTTCAACATTCTGAGTGAAGCTCTGGTGTTCTGCATTCTGAAGACTTAATGGTTGCTTGGCAGGCTCAGGATATATAGCTTCAGCAGAGGTGTCCACATCTGGCAAGAAGATCCGATGGTTGCGGGCTGAGGGCTGATATGAAGTCGCAGAGTGAACCTTGATCAGCCTCATAACCCAAGGAGCATAAAACTTCAAGCCAAATAAATCTGAGCCTGATGCTGCAAGTTGGCGTATGAAGAGATCCTGCGTGTTGAAGCATTTTCCATGAAGAATACAGGATATGAGAGTCTTCATTGCACCTTCAATCTTGGCATATGGAGAGTGTCCCTTAATGGGCCAGAGAGTCTGCCTGATGATATGATATATGGTTCTGGGCAGGTACTCGAGGTCTTCGACGAAGAACTCAGTTGGATAGGGTGCATCATGGGGCAATGGCTTCATCATTGAGAGCATCTGACTCATATTTGGTTCAGGCCTCTGGAATATGCTCTCAATTGCTTCAGCATGGAGTTGACAGCCTTCTTTGAAGAATTCGCCAGGAGTGGGCAGGCCGGTAAGCTCAATGATATCAATGCATTAGCTTCATGATGGACATTGCCGGTCATCCACTCCAGGACCCAAGTCTTCGGATCTCTATTGTAGCCTTTGATATGGAGGGTGGCACAGAATTGAAGCAGAACCTCTTCATTCCAGTGCTCTTCATCTATGATAAATGGCAGCAGACCCACTTGTCCGAAGCAATCCAGTGCTTCTTCCAGGCCGGGCAGACCAGCAACAGCTTCAACCTCAAGGCGCTTGTGCGGGAAAATGTGAACTTGGTTGTATAGGATGCATGAGTAATAGCTGCGTTGTGGATAGCTCCAGAACCTATCTGATACAATCCGTTCCCTTGAATAAGGGTTCTTGGAGCTGTTGAAGAACGTGTTATCTGCCCTGAAGCTATTGATGTTGAAGGAGCCAGGAGCTGATGCAGGACCTGGGAACCTTGGCAGTCACGGGATCAGCTTCTGGACCTGAGGCCTGTGCGCAACATGATAGTTGAATTGTGGACCAGCAGCAGACTCAGGCACAGAAGTGTCAGGAGCAGTAGCTTCAGTGTCTTCTGAAGCTGTTGTTGGGGAGGGCTCCACATTGGCTTTGGTGTTGTTTGTGGCAGCCTCAACATTTTCAGCCTCCACACGTGTAGTGAGAGGGACGAACTCAGGCACGTTCTCCTGGAGAACTGCTTCTTGTTGGAGCGGGGGAGTTGGAGCTTGTGGTTCTTCTTCATTCTCTTCGGCTGATGCAGCCGGAATGTCTTCAGCAGGATTTTGAGGCCTTGGTCCCTTGCGAAGCCTGCGGAATGCAGACGACGCCATTGGAGTTGGAGTGGGCTGGGCCTCATTGTCTTCCTCTTGTGGGCGATCTGCCCACGATGCATCTTGTGCAATTGGCGTCAATGGATGACCAATGCTGATCAGTTCGCTTGTCTCAAGCTGAGGAAGGGCTGCATCATCTTGTACATTGTCGTGGTGACCAATGTCTTCAGTAGCGTTGGGGTCGGCTGCTGGAATGTCTTCAGCTTCAGGAGCCTCTGTGGGAGCAGGCTCATGAACTATCAGCTGACGATCTATGTCAGGATAGATGACAGAGAGGGGTTCAACCATTAAGGGCTCTGTGGGAGCAGCCCAAGCTTTCTTGGTCTTGCGCTTCTTCTTGGTGGGGTCAGAAGGAGAGGCCTCAGAGTGTTTCCTCTTCTTCGCTTCAGCTTCAGCTGTCCTTGTCTTCTTGAGCTCTGACGCAGTGGACTGGCTCTTTGGCTTCGAGCCAGTCGTAGCAGTGGGGAAGACAATCGGAGCAGCTTCTTGTCTTGGTGCCTCTGGTTCAGTGGTGGCAGTCTTCTTCTTTTTCTTAGCGGCCATCCTGGGGTCGATGCCTGGACGCCCAAGTGCCTTGCGCTTCTCGGCCTCATTGTAGGCCTGCACACATCTGTCTGCCAGTGTCTTCATCCGCTCATGCGAACCTTGAGCTTCTGTACGCTTTTTCAGAAAGTTCTCCTTTAGCTCGTGCAGCATGATCTTGAAGTTCTTCACTTCTTGCACGTTGAGCTTGGCCATGTGCTTCTTGAACTGAGCCTTTTCAAAATCAATTTTCTGCTTCAGTTCAACAATGCGCTGAGCAATTGCAAGTTCTAAAGCAATAGCGCCTTGGAAAGCGACGCTGAGGCCAATGGGCAGCTGAAGATCTTCGAAGCTGATGTTCGATGAGGCAAACCATTCATCGATGAAGTTGTGGATGATGGCGACATCAAACAGAGGCAGATTGTTGAAGATTTCAGCCTCTTCCTTGCTCTTGATGAGCTGCTCAAGAGCATCATCTCCAAGATCTTCATCGCTTGACAGATCAATGGTTTCGCTGCGCAGAATGGCAGCAGCTGTGAGCTCTTTGCCTGTGTGTGGCTGAGGCTTCTTGGCTTCCTGGGGCTTGGAGACTCGTGATAAGTCTTCAGACTGCACACTGGCTTCAGGAGGTGCAGTTGCCAATGGCTTCGCTCTGGAGATTTTGGGTGAAGTGGCTGGCTTTGAAGCTTTTGGTTTCT
This sequence comes from Triticum urartu, assembly GCF_003073215.2. Classification (NCBI taxonomy): domain Eukaryota; kingdom Viridiplantae; phylum Streptophyta; class Magnoliopsida; order Poales; family Poaceae; genus Triticum; species Triticum urartu. Next base: position 147,151,781 of record NC_053022.1, read on the forward strand.
TCATCTGCTTTGGCTTTGGCGCAGCAGGCGCGTCATCAGACTCAGTGTCTGCTAGAGGGTCATTCACGGCAGTCCCTTGGACTAGGATGCAGGTGATGAGGCCTGCAAGATTGGCATACGGACCGATGATATTGGGTTCGGCGTCGCGTGTGCCATCCGCCCTTGGCGCAGATGGACCGGAGTTGAAGTCTAACCCCAGCTTCTTCTTGTTTTGCTTCGCAGAGTTCTGAGCAAACTGAAAGTTGCGCTTGAATATATTGTCATCGCGACACCAGAGGAGTGATGACGGATGTGCTTCAGCTGGCTGCGGTCCTCGGACCATGCATGGATAGAAGCCTTGAGCAATGGCTTCGTCTCTGGACCTGGGTATGAGATTTTTATATAGTACGTCTCCCCACGGTCTCTTGATGGCGCACTTCTCCGCATACTCCTGAGTGACGAAGCGGTAGTGGAACCATTGCTCTGCCCAATATATTCGAATCCATTGGATTCGTGTCTTGCGCTGACCATAGTTTTCTTCAGGATTAGTTTTGTACATCTCTGCCAATTCATCGGGCAGATATTTGGACGTTCCACCACGTCGCTGTCTGCCTCCCTTCCTTGCTGCTGTTTCTGAAGCCATGAATCTTAACTTGGAAGGCTTCAAGATGTTCAAAGGCTTCAAAGGCTTCCTTTTGCTTGACCAACAAGAACTCGCTTCAGGAGAGTTGATGTGATGCTGTAAGTACTCTGCCAATGAATGCAGACTATGAGAACCAAAGAATTCTCCCACGGACATGTACCTGTGACAGCATTAAGGTGCGAGGGAAGGGGAAGAGGTCATATGCATTCTCAGAAGATTTTGAAGATAAATCAGTTTAGAAGACATTGACCTCATCGTGCGAAGACATTCACTCATAGAAAAGAAGTTGGTTCCAGATTTGTACGAACCCACAGATCAGTACAAGTGAGGAATCTAACTACTTCATGAAGCACAAGTGAATATACTAGGCAGGTTATGAGATGCAGACTGAGAGAGATCTAACTTGTGAGAACTGAAACTTCTTATGGCAGAAAGTGACTGAACTATAGGATCAAAAGAGGCTGTAAAAAGAGGTTTTATTTACCACACTTGGAACTGCTGGACGAAGTGGGAGATGAGGCCGAGCAGTTCGATCCTCCGTGCCCTAACTTGGCGACGGAAGACACCTACGGCGACGGCGGAGAGGACGATGTCCGCGGTCGGCGTGAAAACGGCGTCGGAGAGGTTGCGGCAGTGAAGCGCTTCGTCGCCGGCGTCGTCGAGAGCTAGCGGTGGCGCTAGGGTTCGTGCGAGGGTGGAGGAAGAGATAATGACAACGGTGAATTGTGTATTTATAGGTATAGAGGCAGCACTGTGCTATTACACAGGTGCCCCTGGCGTTTTGCATCTTAACAGCACGTGTCCACCATGCGGAATATCGGGGGCAGTTCCACATCCCACGCATGCCTGGATTGTCGGGTGGTCGTTCCTACTTCTCCGGATTTCTTGTGGATGAATGAGCATTGAAAACGATTTTAAAGTTTGTCTCTGTGTCTTCTACTGACAAGGACGCAGAGAAGACATTCGACAGTTTCAATAGAATGCATATGACTTGGAGAGATAGAATTTGAGATTGAGAGCATAGAGAGGTTAGGGTCCGATCACATTCACTTAGTTCAAAAGATTCAAACAAGAAAACATAGCTATAAGTGAATGCTGTAGAGGACAGAACACTAGTATATATATAATCAACATAGTGAAGATAATCATGAAGACATGTTGAGATTGAAGCCAAACCAAATGTGAAGACATTTCAAGGTAACGCCATGAGTGAAACACTTCAAAATTGAACGTTTGGTAACGTTTGGTGGTGGCGTTACCCACCGTATAGGAAGTATTAGACCAGACACGGTGCACAATTGTCGTGGCGCTCCGAAGTCAAATTCCACATTAATGTATTCACACTTAGAATGTATGTCTTCATTGATTGAAGATATACGTTACTTCGTGTGTTGCACATCTAAGTCATCAATATGCATAAGTGTTAGGATGTGTGCTGACAGGACATTTGAGGATTCAAGATATTTAGCTCACCGTAACTTGCAAAATCTCTTCTCATCCAAGGGCTTGGTGAAGATATCTGCCAATTGCTCTTCAGTGTTGACGTGTATGATATCAATATCTTCCTTTGCAAACATGATCTCTGAGAAAGTGATGACGAATTTCAATGTGCTTTGTCTTCGAGTCTGAACTGGGTTGTTGGCGATCTTGATGGCGCTTTCGTTGTCGCAGTAAAGTGGCACTTGCTTCAGACGAATGCCATAGTCCTTGAGAGTTTGCTTCATCCACAGAAGCTGAGCGCAGCAAGATCCAGCAGCAATGTATTCAGATTCAGCAGTGGAGAGGGATACACAGTTCTGCTTCTTTGAAGACCAACATACAAGTGATCGTCCCAGAAAGTGCATGTGCCTGATGTAGACTTGCGATCAACTTTGTCACCAGCATAATCAGCATCCGAGAATCCAACCAGATCAAACTCTGAGCCCTTTGGATACCATAATCCTAGAGTTGGGGTGTGAGCCAAATATCGAAGAATTCGCTTCACAGCTAAGTGATGCGACTCCTTTGGTGCCGCTTGAAATCGAGCACACATGCAAACACTAAGCATAATATCTGGCCTAGATGCACATAAATAGAGCAAAGAACCAATCATGGAGCGGTATACCTTTTGATCGAACTCTTTACCATTGTCGTCGGACCCAGATGATGTTTGGCTGGCATTGGTGTTGTGAAGCCTTTGCAGTCTTGCATACCGAACTTCTTCAGGCACTCTTTAAGATATTTCTCTTAAGATATGAAGATGCCATTGCGTTGTTGCCGTATTTGAAGACCGAGGAAGAACTTCAGCTCCCCCATCATGGACATCTAATATTGCTCTTGCATCATATAGCCAAACTCTTCACTGTACTTCTGATTGGTGCAGCCGAAGATAATGTCATCCACATATATTTGGCATACAAACAGTTCACCATCATATGTCTTCGTGAAGAGAGTGGGATCTAGGGAACCAGGTATGAAGCCTCTGCTCTTCAGGAAGTATTTGAGTGTGTCATACCAGGCCCGAGGGGCTTGTTTGAGGCCATACGGTGCCTTATTGAGCTTGTATACCATGTCAGGATGTTTTGGATCTTCAAACCCTGGTGGTTGTGCAACATACACTTCTTCTTCAATCTTGCCATTGAGAAAGGCACTCTTCACATCCATTTGATACAGAATTATATTGTGATGATTTGCATAGGCCAGCAGTATACGTATGGCTTCAAGTCTAGCCACAGGAGCAAATGTTTCATCGAAGTCAATGCCTTCCACTTGAGTATATCATTGAGCAATGAGGCGAGCTTTGTTTCTGATGATTGACCATGCTCATCTTGCTTGTTGTGGTATATCCATTTGGTGCCTATTATGTTATGCTTCCGTGTATCAGGATGCTTAACAATTCCCATACATTGTTCAGTTCAAACTGTTGAACCTCTTCTTGCATTGCTTGAATCCATTCAGGTTCCATAAAGGCTTCTTCGACTTTCTTGGGTTCTAAAATTGAGACGAATGCGAAGTGCCCACAGAAATTTGCCAATTGAGTTTCCCTTGAACGAGTGAGTGGACCAGGTGCATTGATGCTATCAATTATTCTGTCAATCTGCACTTCATTGGCAACACGAGGATGTATAGGGCGAAGACTTTTGCTCTTGCTGATCTGTGTTGTCATTGGGAGGAATATCTTCAGGCTGAGCATTGTCTTCATGTGGATCAGGTGCTGAGATGATAAGTTCTTCTTCAGGATGAGCTTCAGAAGGTACAATTTCTCCAGTTCCCATAAGCTTGATTGATTCACTAGCTGGAACTTCATCTAGCACATTTGGCAGTTGCTCTCTTTGTGAACCATTGGTTTCATCGAACCGCACATCCACTGTTTCAACCACTTTGTAGTGAAAGAGATTGAAGACTCTGTAGGAGTGTGAATCCTTTCCATATCCAAGCATGAAGCCCTCATGTGCTTTTGGTGCAAACTTTGAGGTGTGGTGTGGGTCCTTGATCCAGCATCTTGCGCCAAATACTCTGAAGTAACTGACATTTGGCTTCTTGCCAGTTAGGAGTTCATAAGATGTCTTGTTCAGAAGCTTGTGAAGATAAACACAAGTGAGTGTTACTGTCTTATGCGTATTCGGTTTCCCTTATATATTAGTCAAGGTTATAGTAATGTAATTGATGAGTTATGCATGCGTGTGCAGTTTTCACTATATTCTCCTAGAGATTAAGCTTGAGCAGGGACTAGTAACCGTCTTAGACTCAAGACGAAAAGATCCCCAGGACTATGCAGACATGACTCAAATACTCGAGAAGTAAGTTAAATCGATCATTATCCACCATATCAGCAACTTTATTCATTTCCTGATATATCAAGTAATTATTTTCTTTGTCCGGCAGGGTTTGGAGAAAATTCACCAGAAAAGCTCCGGGACTGCCGAAGGAGCTGCAATTTAGACACCCGAAAGTAAGTACTATAGTAGAATGTTCCGCGCATCTACTAGTGATTCAAGCGCTAGTTTCATCAATACCATTTGGCATTCTTGCTTATCAGTTTGATTGACCTCTATTTCTTGTAAAGTGGTTATGGCAGGAACAAGGGAATGATTTCTGTGGATACTACGTTTGCGAGTCCATCCGCCACATGACCTGTGAGCGGGGCTACACTGACGAACAATATGAAGTATGTAAATAACAACATTCACAATTTTATTTTATTACCATCATTTGTGTTGAGTTTCATTCATTTATATATATATATGTATTGACCCCCTTCTTTAAATTAGATGTTTCGGAAGCGGGATGAACTCCTAGCACCAGCTCGCATGCGAGCAATTCAAGAGGAATTGGCGGCATTTTTTCTTGACCACGTGATCGCTGAAGACGGAGAATACTATGTGGACCCTGAGTCCGTATGATTATATTTGTAAGAGATAATTATTGTATATATGTAGCCGGTAGTGTCGGATAGATATACGAGAACTTGTTGTTCGACCAATCTCTCAGAGAAGGAGAGGTGGTCGATATCACTTCTCTCCGTATGCATATATGTTCATGACGATCTTCTGTTTCCTTCGTTTGCTTACTAGCTAGCTAGCGTGTCTAGTCCTCTCTATACGTATGTATAGTACGTAGCGTCGACCAAGCATGGACATAAGAGAGGACACTTCTCTCTATGAATTATAGCTAGCTAACACAATATATGAAACACCTAAATTAACCCCCCAAAACCCCCCACCCCCCCCCCCCCCTTTCAAAAAAAAAAACAAAAACCCCAGCCACAGAAATGCTAACGCATGGATGCCTATTGGTTCCGGTTGGTGTCACCAACCGGGACAAAAGGGTCTCCTGCCTGGGCTCCGCGCACAGGCCACGTGGAGGCCCATCTGTCCCGGTTCTGGATTGAACCGGGACTAAAGGGACAGGGCATTAGTACCGACCCTTTAATCCCGGTTTCAGAACCGGGACAACAGGCCCTTACGAACCGGGACAACAGGCCCTTTTTCTACCAGTGATACTTTTTGAGTAGATGACAAGGGTCAAGATGACCATGCAGACCTTTAGGGCCTCACTATCCATTCTCGAGAAAGATAAATAATCTCATGAATGGTCTCACGAAAAAACAAATTGATTATGCGTCACGTAGTAATACGAAGTGTAACTCAATGTTGAGGTTTTATCCACTAACAACATCAAAGCATAAAAGAAATGTAATAATATCAAACTTTTCAGCCAAAATGTCGTAGAAGCTAGGTGGTCAGAATGTTCGATGAGCCACACCCGTCGTTAGCAAGAAATGACCACACTAGTTGAAAAATAATGACCGCGAAGCTAATTAAAATGAGCTAGCTAGCTTTTCACTGCAATAATGTATGCATGTGCGTGTTGAGCTTCACCCACAATCCTATACATTTGCGAAGAAACTAGCTAGGCATCCCACTGCATTGCCGAAGATGGTATAGTATACACGCTCTCCTCCCCCGGACGAAGCTTCCCCGTGGTTTCTGCGGCGAATAATCCTAGCTCAGTCTGGGCCGCGCTCTGCCCGACACGTCACTTCGCTCGGCTCTCCCTCGGTTACAAACGCTCGACCTCGAGCACGACGCCTTCCTCGCGCTCGTGGTCACCATCGTCGGCCACTGCTTGAGTGCTTGTACGCCGCCGACGTCCACCTCAACCTCGCCGCCGGCCCAGGAGACCTCTTCTGCTGGATCTTCTGCACCATCGGCATCCTCGTCTGCGCCGCAGGCGACATCATCAGCTTGCTGGCCCTCCTCGTGGGAGGTGAGGAGCAGGACTGAGAAGCAGGGCAAGCAGTCTACGTACACTACGTAACCGATTAGTTCAGCTCATGAGGTACTCATGGCCGACTGATGAAGTGATAAGTACTACATAGACGTAGTTCAAAGGAAAACTTAATGTAGAGTTTTGTATATAAGGTCCACTTAATGTGCCAGTGTAATGATAATTGGATATATAGGTCCACTTAATGTGCCAGTGTAATGATAGTTGGATATATAGGTCCACTTACTAGTCAGTATGTCTGTGCTCTTGGGCATCATTCTGATCAGCCTAACTAAAACTCTTTTGTATTAGTTCCCCTCTTTTGGGTTTTTGACTCATGAACTTACATTTGTTAAATTCCAGCGTATGACAAAAATTTTGTCAGGGTAGCTGGGCTAAGTTTCAGAATTTTATCAGTAGTTCATGCCAGGATGCTGCGACGATTTTATCAGTGGTTTGTTTCCTAGAATTGTGTCTCGTCAAGCAGTTTTCGAGGGTTGGGCAAAGTTTCAGCTTGATAGGCTGTTTCCTAGTGGCTTAATTGTGTCGGATCAAGCAGTCTTCCACAGTTGTGCAAATGCAACTTGCAGTTAGTCAGGTACTGTAACCTGCTGCACCGATAATCTTTTAGAGACAAGGAAAGGAACATGTTCACATGCCCTGCTTTGCATTTTGGCCAGCAATGTTGCTTCTATACCATCTTTACAACCACAATTCTGCTGTATATGCCCTTCCCAAGGTCATTAACTTGTGAATCACAGACATATCTTATCCCAAATATGAGTAATGTTGTATTCAAGCTCTGAATTTCAAACTTTCACCGATGAACATGCAACACATGCAGCCAAAATGTGATAGGAGAGAGAAGAGAATGGGTCCATGCAGAATTCTTTGTCCAACCAGGAGAGAGGCCGGGAGAGAGAGAGGGGGGGGGGGGGGGGGGGGGGGGGGGGGGGGGGGGGGGGGGGGGGGGGGGTTGCATGGAGAATCTTTTTATCTCCACCCATTTGTCCCATGTGCATTGAGTTCTAGAGATTTCTTATTCAAGGAAGTGACTTTTAGGATTTTTATTTGATATTTTTAGAGAGCTGACTTTACTGAAAGAGAGAAGAAAGAGAGAGAGAGTTGCATGTAAAGTTTATGAGAGAAAGATGCTCTGCATGCAAAAAAGAGAGAGATGTCTGCACTAGTACATCTCAGTCTGACAAGAGATGGGCAAAAAGAACGTCACATCAGATACACAATCACTACTAATCCTAGCGCAGGAGATTAAGATTTGATAGCTGGCGCCAGTTGCTAATTTTCCATCGGTGCACACATCCACATGGAACTGAGCACATAATGGATGGCCACTATAGCAGCAGGTACCACGTAGGACGACCTATAAAAACCGCACTCAAATATTTGTCTTTTTAGAGATTTCAACGAGTGACTATATACAGAGCAAAATGAGTGAATCCACACTCTAAAATATGTCTATATACATCCGTATGTGGTAGTCCATTTGAAATCTCTAAAAAGACAAATATTTAGGAACGAAGGGAGTATTACCGAACTAAAACCACGTCAAGTATTTCCAGACTGAGGGTGTAGTTTTTTAAAGTTAGTTGCTGGGCTAAGGTAGTTTCCTAGTTGAAAAACGCAAATGCAACTAGTTTCCTAGGTTCAACTTACTTGCGGATCAAGCAGTTTTCTAGAGTTGAGCAAATGCTATTTAAAGTTAGTCAACCCGCAATATTTTTTTTAAGTTAGTTAGGTTCTGTAAAATTGTGCACTGATGAACTTGTCATGATGCATGGTCTTTAGCCTGTGTTTTCTTACATAAGGAAAGAAACAGTAGGGGAAATTGTGGGGATTATATGCAACGAGATGTTTGCTGGCCATGCTCTCTGACTACTATACGCATGTCACTGCACTGCTCTATCTTTGCCAAGAACGAGAGGTGGGGCTCCAAAGACCCGTCAAAAGCAGAAAAAGGTTGATGATGCCTGCTCACAATGACCTATACGTACATCTTCAGCGTCTATCCTTTCTTTCTGGTCTGCTCAACAAACCAAACCTATGCAAAGCAATGAGTCACACCGTACCTGCTGAAGCTTGGCAGCTAGTGTGCTTTATGATGCAGAGGCAGGGGATTTTCCCAACTGTGATGGTCAGTTGGTCACCATTTATCCGTTTTGAACACCGGGAAGATCAATCGATCAAAAATCCAAGTTCAGAGGTCTCAACACTTGAAAAATCTTGGAATAAAACAAAAAAATATCAAGATCCTAGCTTTTTTTAGGGGTAAAACCAAGTTTATTCATCCGCAAAGTCTACATGGTGTGGGATACATCTCTGGTCATGGGATACACCAAACCAAACGTGGCGACCCGGACCTCTAGAAAGCGAAAACTTGGCTAAGCTATGTGCTTCATAATTAGCAGCACGACTCTCAAAAGAAAAGGTACAACGAAAAGTAGATGCCCTAAGATTTATTTCGGTGACTATTGCGCCATAAGTCCCAAGTGCATTCTTGTTGATATCCGATACCACTTGCAGACAATCCGATGAAACCACAAAATTCTGGATGCCCAAATCCTGTGCTAGTGCTAGAGCTTCCCGGCAAGCTATAGCTTCTAGAGTCGCGGGGTCAACAACTCCTTCGACCACTAGCGCCGAGCTGCCCATATAGTTACCTCCATCGTCTCTACAGACTGCCACTGCCGAGCATCCTTTTCTGGTTACCACTCCTGCATCAACATGTATTTTGCAGAACCCCACTGGTGGCTTCTTCGGTCGTCGCTGAATCTGGCGTGGGAGTGTTGCGCTTGCAGCCGGTCCTTTCTCCTTATTTCTGACAATATCCAGGTCTGCAATAAATCTGCCTATAAAGCCGTGTGTTGCTTGGGGGCTTTGGAAAATAAATTCATGAATGGACTTCCTCCGTGAGTGCCAAATAGACCAAAGCGTCACTGCCATAAGGATAAACTGGTCATGTGAAAGCTTCTGCATAAGTGTAAACAGCCACTGTTTTGCATTTGGTTCAGTATTCTCTATGATTTTATGTGTGGTCTCTTGATCTATCAGTGCCCATACACTCCTCGACGTTGTGCATTCAAGCAAAGAATGACGCCATGAGTCCTGTGCTCCACACAACCCGCACTGGTCTGAGTCAGCCATGTGGCGATGTGCTCTTACGTCATTAGTTGGTAATGAGTGTTTCGAGAGCCTCCACAAGAACATTCTGATTTTCCCCGGGACTTGTGTCTTCCAAAGCAATTTCCACGCTTCCCCTCCGCATCTGAGCTAGATGGGCCTGCGGTCCCCTTCCAGCCATGCCTCCCTTTCGCTGCTTAGTGGCAACAAGCATATTATATGCAGACTTTATAGAAAAAGAACTGTGTTTCTCAAAGTGCCACGCCCAAAAATCCGGTATATTTCTAGTGCACAACGGAATTCTGAGTATGGTCTGGACATCTATTGGTATGAAGGTAGCTTGAAGGAGCTGAATATTCCATGAAGCTGTTGTATTGTTAATGAGATCGGGCACTTTAGTGGGAGGATTTGGAACAATACTTCCGTATGGTCTGAACATTCCTTCTCTCGGTAACCAATTCTGTGACCAAATGTCAGTAGCAGCGCCATTGCCAATACGCTTTATGAGACCATGCTTTAAAGTATCCCTGCTTTCGACTATGGCGCGTCATACCTGGCTCGGGTGACTTCCAAGCTCGGCCTCAAGGATGTCAGTGTTTGGGTAGTAAATGCTCTTCAAAACACGTGCACTCAGGGACTCCGGGCTCTGTAGCAATCTCCATGCTTGCCTAGCCAGCATTGCTAGGTTGAATAATTCGAAATCTTTGAAACCCAACCCCCCCCCCCCCCCCCCCCCATATTCTTGGGTTGTGTCATAGTTTTCCATGAGACCCAATGAGGCTTATGTTTTCCTTCCTTGCTCCCCCACCAGAACTTTCTGATTAGCATATTTAGGTGTTCACACAATCCTCTGGGCAGCTTGAAATAAGACATGGAGAAAACAGGTACAGCCTGGGCAACAGACTTGACCAACACCTCCTTTCCAGCCGTGGACATAGTGCGCTCAATCCAACCTTGAACCTTACTCTAGAGTCGATCTTTTAGATATTTAAATGAACCATTCTCTGAGCTGCCAATATCAGAAGGCATTCCTAAATACTTTTCATTGAGGGTTTCATTAGGGACATGAAGGATCGTTTTAATATCTTGTCTGACCGATTCTGGTACCCCTTTGCTGAAATAAATTGATGATTTATCATGATTAAACTGTTGCCCGGTTGCCCGGCAGTATGTGTCCAGAACATGGTGCACCTCATTAGCTCCCATACTATTTGCCTTCAAAAACAGCAGGCTGTCATCAGCGAATAGGAGATGGCTCACTGGTGGCGCCGAAGGAGCAACCTGTAGACCATTCAAGTTGGATGACTCATTTTTGGATTTCAAAAGGCACGAAAGGTCCTCTGCTGCTATCAAGAACAAGTATGAGGATATCGGGTCCCCTTGTCTGATTCCACGTGAAGGTTTAAATTGTTGTAGTCTCTTCCCATTGAACAAGACAGAGAAATTTACCGTAGTAACCAGGCTCATCACAATATCTACCCATCTGGTATTGAAACCCAGTTTAATCATAATGGCTCTGAGGTATGGCCACTCCGCCCTATCATAAGCTTTCATCATGTCAAGTTTGAGGGCACATGACTGATTCTTCTTGGCCTTGTTCTGCTTCATAAAGTGCATGCACTCGTAAGCTGTTATAATATTATCAGTGATCAATCTGCCTGGCACAAAAGCTGACTGCTCCTCTTGGAAGCTAATTAGTAGTACCTCACATGCAAGCTCAACAAAAAAAGTCAGTGTTTTAAATAGTGGGCTATGCTAAATAGCGGTGGACCTCCAAATCAGCTATAGCAAGCTATTTTGTACATGAGACTATTTAGCGGCACCCTGTTGAAAAGGTTATAGCGGGCTACAGCATGGCTATAGCCGGCTATTTAAAACTATGAACAAAAACCTAATATACTCACAACTCACTGAACGTCTATTACTATAGCCAATAAAATTTGTGTAGCAGCAGCTAAGGTTCTAGGAATGTACGACATAACTAGATCATCAACATAAATTTAATCGGCAAAGTAAACTTTCTTGCGCCATAATTTGGATGGGAATCCATAGCACATCAGGTACTGGATATGGTTTAGAATTGATCAAGATGAATTTAGGCATAGAAAATAAATTGAAGATTGGCCATAAAGAGGAATATGGCCTAACAAACACTCGATTTCTCACAAAGTTGCAGGTGGAAGAAGAAGGAGAAACACAATATATTTTTTTTGGTTTGAAACAGGGACAAAATTTTACCCAAAAGACACATGACATCTTGGAGCATGCTACCTCCTTTCACAAAAATGGTTTGATCCGGCTGAAGGTTTAGCTTGTAAACTTAGGGCGGATATCTGCAACAATTATGAGGAATTAAGTTGTAAATGTTGAACATGTGTACATGTACGTAAGTCTGGGTTTTGTATGCCGCACCAGTAGTGTCTCTCTCCTCCTGTATGTACCTGTATCTTGGGAGCAAAACATCGGTCGCACCCCTTATACCTATATATATATGTGCCTAGTGCATGATCAATAATTATCGATGCACCAAACCATTCGTTACATGGTATCAGAGCAAATCGATCCTCTCCCGCTTCCGCCTAACCCTAGCCGCCGCCGCCTCCTCTCCCGCTACTCTCGCTAGCCCCGATCCCGATCTCTCGCTAGCCCCCGATCCCGATCGCCGCCAGCCCCGCCCATCACCCGACCCGCCGCCTGATACCATGACCCGCCAGCTGCCAGTCCCCCGCGCCGCAATGCCTTGCTGCCTCGCTCGCTACCCTGGCCCCGCTGCGCATCGCCTCGCTCCCTGGATCACACCGCTCTCCGCTGCGCATCGCGTCGCTACCCCACTGCATCGCGCCGCTCGAGTTCGCTCGCTACCCTGCTGACCCGATGCGCATCGCCTTACTGCATCGCGCCGCTCGCATTACCCGCACCGCTGCTTGCTTGCATTACCATGCCGCACCACCGCCGCGCGGCCATGTCTTCCTCTGCCTCCTCCTACTCCAACCCCTTCGCCAGGCCGGACCCCGCTGACATCCGCGACATCAACATCCACGACCGCGTCCCCGTTGTCCTCGATGCCACCGACGCCACGTACTTCGCGTGGAAGACGTACTTCTCGCTGCTCTTCCGCGAGAACAACCTTGTGGATCACGTTGACGGCTCCGTTGATTCCCGCGCCATGGTGGGCGACTCCGAGTGGACCGCGATCGACGCCACGCTCATCCGGTGGTTCTTCACCGCCATCTCGAAGGACCTGTTTCACACGGTCGTGAGCGATGGTGATGATGCCCGCGCCGTGTGGGTCAAGCTCAACGGCCTCTTCACCGACAACAAGCTTCAGCGCCGCATTTTTTTGCAGCAGGAATTTTTTGACTGTCATCAGGATGATCAGTCTATCGATGACCACTGCCACCGCCTGAAGACGTTGGCGGATGAGCTCTGTGACATTGGCGCCAAGGTTGATGACGACCTCCTCCTCAGCACGCTCACCGCCGGCCTCAACGAGGACTTTGGTAACGCCACCTCCAACCTCTCCCTCATGCCGGAGCCTTCCTTCCCCAAGTTCGTGGCATACTTGTGGTTGGAGGAGCGCTGGATGAAGGGGGGGTCAAGAAGCGCGGGCATCACCAAGCCCTCGCCGCCGGCACCTCGCGTGGTGCCCCTCCACCGGCCGCCCCGCCCGCGCCTGCGCCCTGTCACCAGCCGGCGCCCCCGCGCCTCCGGGGTTTTACCCCCTCCCGCCCGTGCCCCCGCCCCACCTGCTGCCCCCCAGCAGCCGCAGCTGGGTGGCGGGCGCCGAGGGAACCGTCGCGGGGGCGGTAGCAAACAGGCGCAAGGGGGGCCCCTCGTCAGCAGCAGCAGGCCACCCCACCCTGGACTTATGGCACAAACCCGTGGACGGGCATCATCCATGCGTACTCGATCCCAGTTCCTTGGGCTCTGGCTCCGGGCATCCTTGGGCCTCGGCCGGCGAGCCACCAGGCGCTCTTCACCGCGCAGACCGCCGCCCCCTAAAGTGGCTACGGCGCCGCGCCAGCGCCCGCGCCCGCCTACGACACCTATGGAGGGTTTCTCCCTCCCCAGGTGCCGCCACCATGGGACCCGGCCCTTCTTGCCGCTCTGCACTCCGCCCCGTCACCGAGCTCCTACAGTGGCGGCGGTGATTGGTACATGGACTCGGGCGCCACCGCTCACATGACTGCTCATCCCGGTAACCTCACATCCGCCACTCCCGTTCATACTCCCACTCGCATTACCCTTGGTAACGGTTCCTCCATTCCCATTACACATGTCGGTCATATGTCTTTTCCTTCTACTAATACTCCCGTTAACATGTCTAACGTTCTTGTGTCTCCTAACTTAGTTACCAATCTTGTTTCTGTTCGTCGCCTTGCTCGTGAGAATCCTATCAATGTTGAATTTGACGATATCTGTTTTTTTGTGAAGGACACCCGTACACGGATGGTACTCCACCGATGTGACAGCCCGGACGAGCTTTACCCGGTGCATCCCTCCGGTGCCACCACCACCCGTCGTCTCGCCGCCTTCGTTGCTAGTGTCGATCTTTGGCACGCCCGCCTCGGGCATCCCAACTTCACCGTTATGAGTCAGATTCTTCAGATCTTTTCTTTCTCATGTAATAAGGTTGAAGACCACTCTTGTGAGGCTTGCCGTCTTGGCAAGAACATTCGTCTTCCCTTTAGCGAGTCTACAAACGTTTCCACTTTTCCGTTTCAGTTATTGCATAGTGATGTTTGGACGTCCCCGGTTGCGAGCAACACGGGTTACTTATACTATTTGGTGATATTGGATGATTTCTCTCATTATGTGTGGACTTTTCCTCTCCGTTGTAAGTCCGACGCTCTTGCCACACTCACAGCTTTTTATTCATATGTCACCACACAGTTCGGTCGTCCGATCCTTGCCTTGCAAACTGACAACGGAAAGGAGTTTGACAATGTCGCCATCCGCAATCTTCTTGCGTCGCACGACACTATCTTTCGCCTCACTTGCCCCTACACGTCCCAGAAGAATGGTCGCGCCGAGCGCGTCATTCGCACTCTTAATGACTGTGTCCGCACGTTGCTCTTCCACTCCTACGTGCCTCCTCGGTTCTGGCTGGACGCGCTCGCGACCGCCAGCCTCCTCATAAACATTCGACCGTGTCGTCCACGCTGGAACTACACCCCTCACCAACTCCTCTTCGGTGCGGTTCCATCCTATGATGGTCCTCGCATTTTCGGGTGTCTCTGTTATCCTAGCACCGCGTCCACTGCACCTCACAAACTCGCTCCACGGTCGCTTCCTTGCATCTTCCTTGGTTATCCTCCCACCAACACCAAAGGTTACCGGTGCTATGATCAAGTGTCCCACCGCGTTTTCACCTCGCGGCACGTGTACTTTGATGACATGGTGTTCCCGTTTTAGCAGGTACCGTCACCCTCGGCGTCCCCCGCGGCGCGGTTCACCCCTGCCCCCACCTCTGGCGAACCGCCCCGCCGTGCACCGGGCCTGGCCCTGCCCGCGCTCCCGACGCCGGCGGCCCCCGTCGCCGCGCCCCCCTCGGCCACCCCCGCCGCTGCGGCTAGGGATGGCAATGGGTCGGGTTTGGGGCGGGTGGAGCTGGTCCAAATCCAGCCCATGACCCATCTTCCTACCCTCTGCCCATCCACCAAATTATCCATGGGCATAACTTGTGCCCATGCCCAAACCCGCTGGATACCCACATACCCATGGAGCTCCATGGGCATAGAAAAGTCAGCATGAAGCCTTCCCAAAGATCAAATTAACTCATCATCATTCACTCACAAATGACAACATAACCTACATGCATAAGTAGGTAACAAGTAATATGATGAGTTCTTAAGTGTGACATGCCAGATGTTGATTCTGCAGCATATAACTCATGGCACAAGTTGCATATTTCCTGCCATTTCCCATTGACTCGCTCTTTCTACTGTCACTGGCGTATGGCCCCACATGTCATACGGGTATCCATTGGATATCCATGGAGCACAAACTATAACCATGCCCAACTCAGCTGTTCGTGGGTATCCATATCCATGGACCCATGGGCAGAAATGTGCTCCATACCCTTGCCCAACCGGGTCGGGTATCCATGGGTATCCAAATCCATGGATAAAATTACCACCCGTAGCTGCGGCCCCTGGCGCCCCCTCAGCCGCCCTCTCGGTTGCCCCTGGCGATGCGGCCCCGTCGGCCGCCCCCGTCGCCCCGGCCCCTTCGGCCGATCCGGAGACCGGCTCGAGCTCATCCTCGCCGGTCCCCCTCTCGGCTCCATCGGCTGGTGTGGTCACTCGGGCTCGGACTGGAACGTTTCGTCCTAGCACGCGCTACACCTCCGACAAGTACGCGTGTGCCGCGTCCACCACGGTCCCGTCCCCGCTCCCCACCTCCGTACGCGCAGCCCTTTGGGACCCGAACTAGCTTGCTGCGATGCGTGAGGAGTTCGACGCCCTACAGCGCAACCGTACGTGGCAGTTTGTCCCGCGGCCTCCTCATGCCAACGTCATCACTGGCAAGTGGGTCTTCCGCCACAAGACTCGCCCCGACGGTTCCCTTGAGCGCTACATGGCGTGTTGGGTCGTGCGCGGCTTTCGCCAGCGTGCCGGCATGGACTTCACCGACACCTTCGCCCCGGTTGTCAAACCGGGCATGATTCACGCTGTTCTCCAGGTCGCTGTTTCTCGCGCCTGGCCAGTCCACCAGCTCGATGTGTCTAATGCTTTCTTGCATGGTCGTCTCGACGAGCAGGTGTTCTGTCAGGGGCCTACTGGTTTCGTCGACACTGACCATCCGGACCACGTGTGCTTGCTCTCCCATTCTCTCTACGGGTTGAAGCAGGCGCCTCGGGCCTGGTACCAGCGGATCGCGGCCTTCCTTCAGCAGCAGGGGTTCCGGTCCACACAGTCCGATGCCTCCCTGTTTGTTTATCACCAGGGCCCCGCCACCGCGTACCTCCTCCTGTATGTCGACGACATCATCATGACTGCCTCCTCGCCAGCGCTCCTTCAGCAGATCATAGCTCGCCTCGGCACCGAGTTCGCCCTCAAGGACTTGGGGGCTCTCCACTACTTCCTCGGCATCGAGGTTGTGCCGGGCCACTGGCTTCTTCCTGCACCAGTAGAAGTACGCCTACGAGCTTCTGGAGAGAGCGAGCATGCTTAACTGCAAACCTGCTCCTACGCCTGTCGATACGAAGGCTAAGGTGTCCGCCGTCGAGAGTTCTCTGGCGTCCAACGCTCCCTTCTACCGCTCCATCATTGGTGCGCTTCAGTACCTCACACTAACGCGTCCGGACATTCAGTACGCTGTTCAGCAGGTGTGCCTTCATATGCATGCTCCTCGTGATACTCATTGGGCTCTGGTGAAATGTATTCTTCGGTATATACGTGGCACCACAGCTATGGGTCTCACCCTGACGGCATCACCTGACACCAGTCTTGTCACCTACTCCGACGCCGACTAGGCTGGGTGTCCCGACACTCGCCGCTCCACTTCCGGCTACTGTGTCTACCTCGGGCCCTCTCTGATTTCGTGGTCGTCTAAACGACAACCCACGGTCTCACGATCGAGCGCCGAGGCCGAGTACAGGGTTGTGGCCAACGCCATCGCGGAGTGCTCTTGGCTATGACAGCTACTTCAGGAGTTACTATGCGAGGTTACCAAGGCGACGCTTGTTTACTGTGACAATGTCCCCGCGGTGTATCTCACTGCCAACCCTGTCCATCACCGACGGAGAAGCATATTGAGCTCGACATTCACTTCGTCAGGGAGCACGTCACACTTGGTCGTGTTTGAGTTCTCCATGTGCCCACCGATCAGCAGTTCACCGATATCATGACAAAGGGACTACCCACCTCGACGTTTCAGGGCTTTCGGTCCAGTCTCTGCGTCACCGGCGACGCTTCGACTGCCGGGGGTGTTGAACATGCGTGCATGTACGTAGTTCTGGGTTTTGTATGCCGCACATGTAGTGTCTCTCTCCCCCTGTATGTACCTGTATCTTGGGAGACAAGACACCGGTCGCACCCCTTGTACCTATATATATGTGCCTAGTGCATGATTAATAATTATCGATGCACCAAACCATTCTGTACAGTAAACATTCTTAGGTGGGTTCTCTAAGATGCAACCTGAAGAAAAGAAAAATCTCTCTCTTGGTTCCGAGGCCATCATTAACTTGTGAATCACATATATATCTTGTTCCAAACATAAGTGCTAGTGCTGTATCCAAACTCTGAATTTGGCAACAAAGCACACAAACATGTTCAACTACTAAACTTGACGCCACATATTCGCTCCTATTCCAGTTGGCGAATTCAGCGAGGGAACTAGACTCGACGCCACATATCAAGATGCAAATACTAAACAAGAAGAAACTGCAAATACATGCATATATATCTATGTATTTTCCATGTCCCTGCTCTCTAAATTGATTAGTTGCCCTTGTATCTTAGCAGCTCCCAGAAGTTCAGTTCGGCGTGAAAAGATGGGTTAAGCGTATGCCTTAGCAGGGACGTGTTGCATGTTATATATAGGCACAAGAGATTACAGGGTTTAGATAGTTAGGTTGTTGTAGGATTGATCTCCAAGTCATAATCTATACAAAGGATAGAGATCAACCTAAACATATCCTAACTACCTGGCTACAACACGCACACGCCCACACATGTATACGGTTTATATGTACACCGTATACATCTATAATACATACTTTAACATGCCCCCTCAATCACAACTTTATCAAGTTGAGATTGTTCTTGAATTCTTCCAACTTGCGCCATGACAATGCTTTAGTAAAGCCATCTACAACCTGATCATTAGTAGGAATAAAACGAATGTCCAATAGCTTCTTGGCTACTCTTTCACGAACAAAATGATAGTCTACTTCAATGTGCTTTGTTCCTGCATGGAACACTGGATTTGCTGACAGATAAGTAGCACCAATATTGTAACACCATAATCGTGCAACAGAAGAATGATTTATACCTAGTTCACCAAGCAGACTTTGAACCCGTATCAACTCAGCCGTGGCATTTGCTAGAGCTTTGTATTCAGCCTCAGTGTTGGATCTAGACACAGTGGCTTGTTTTCGTGCGCTCCAAGATATGAGGTTTGGTCCAAAGAAAACAGCAAAACCACCAGTTGACCTTCTATCATCAGGACAACCTGCCCAATCTGCATCTGAAAAGGCACTTACCACATTTGAGCTTGACCTTGTGAATTTTAATCCAGTACTCATAGTACCTCTGAGATATCTCAAAATTCTCTTCACTGCAGTCCAATGCTGAAGAGTAGGGGCATGCAAGAACTGACACACCTTGTTGACAGGAAAACATATGTCAGGCCTTGTAAGTGTCAAGTACTGTAAGACACCTACCACACTTCTATAGTTTGTGGCTGCTTCGGCTCCCAAGGGCTCCCCTTCTTCCTTGTAAAGTTTCTCAGTGGTTGAGAGTGGCATGTCTGAAACTTTACAACTCATCATACCTGACCTTTTTAATATATCAGACACATATTTTTCCTGACTTAAGACTATCCCATCAGTTACCTTTTTTACTTCTATTCCCAAGAAGTAGTGCAAATCGCCAAGGTCTTTAAGTGCAAAGTATCTCTTGAGATCTTCCAACAATGCACTGACCGAATTTTGTGATGAGCTGGCCACAATAATATCATCAACATATACCAACATAAAGATGATTATTTTTCCCTTCTTATAGAAGAAAAGTGATGTATCAGCCTTTGAAGGTCGAAAACCAAGCCTTTCAAGTTTATCACTTAACCTAGAATACCATGCTCTAGGTGCTTGTTTCAGACCATATAATGCCTTGTCAAGTTTGCACACATAATGATATTTGTCTTTTACCTCATACCCAGGTGGTTGTTTCATGTAGACTTCCTCCTCTAGAACGCCATGAAGAAACGCATTCTGCACATCCAATTGATGAAGACTCCAACCATTTGATACTACAACCGAACGAACAAGTCTGATAGTAGCTGCTTTAACAACAGGACTAAACGTGTCCTCATAGTCAATACCGCACCGTTGTTTAAAACCCTTTGCTACTAATCTAGCCTTGTATCTGTCTATTTCTCCACTGGACTTTCTTTTGACTCTGTAAACCCATTTACAATCAATTATGTTTCTGCCTTTTGCTGGAGGAACCAAGTGCCAAGTTTTGTTTCTAGTAAGAGCATTATATTCTTCATCCATAGCATTTTTCCAGTTTTTATCCTCAAAAGCCTCAACCAAGTTTCCTGGCTCACCTGTGACAGCTAGGCCACCAAAACGAGCATTACTGTACCTGACCGTGCCATCCGTCCGAACCTTGGGCTTCAAAACTCCATGATGTGATCTGGTTCTCAGCGGCACAGAATCTGCCGCAGAGGGCCGCTGCACAGAAGATCCGGCGGGATCCAGCGCGGCAGGCGAACCAGCGAGATCTGGCGCAGCAGACGATCTAGCAGCACCTGATCCGAGGCTGATTTCCTTGGAGCCGGAGCCAGTTGCTCGTTGGGCCACTTGGCGAGGCCCACCAGACGACGCGGAGAGGCGCCTCTCCTGGCGCGTGAGTGCGGTTGGCCCACCTGCGCTGCTGGGCCCGCCTTGGCTTGTCGTGGTCTCACCCGCGGGGCCGCGGGGGGACGCGTGGTCGGCCGCTGGTGGCCCGCCTGACCCCGAGGCGGGTGCGCTGCCACTGCCTGGCGCGGCAGGCGAGGGCGGATCCGCACCGGGATCGCCGCTGTCAGCTCCAGGTGCAGCACCTGAATCCTCCTCGTGCTCTACGCTTGTCCTTTGCTGCTGCATAAAATCATAGTGCACAACCGAATTTCCTCCAAAATTTATAGCAGAATTTTCATGAGAATTACCCAAGTGATCATTAGCTATATGTTCGTCCCCATGATCAAGAGGTAGGGAGGAGGAATTTTCAGAGAGGAGAAGGACTTCGGATCTGATAGGTGTACCGACATTAGGGTTTAACTTGGCAAAGGGAAACACCGTTTCATCAAACACAACGTCCCGAGAAATATAAACACGTCCAGCAGTTATGTCTAGACACTTGAAACCTTTCTGAAGGTTACTGTAGCCAAGGAAAACGCATTGCTTGGAGCGGAATTCAAGCTTGCGAGCATTGAAAGGACGAAGGTTAGGCCAACATGCGCACCCAAAAGTACGAAGAGAATGATAGTTTGGTGTTTCATGAAACAATTTTTCTAGTGGAGTTTCAAGATTGATCACCTTACTTGGTGTGCGATTGATCAAGTACGTGGCAGCGAGGAATGCCTCATCCCAAAATTTGAGGGGCATAGACGCGTGAGCTAGTAATGAGAGGCCAACCTCGACAATGTGACGATGCTTCCTTTCAGCGGAGCCGTTTTGCTGATGAGCATGCGGGCAGGAAACATGGTGTGTGATGCCGACTTGGCGAAAAAAGGAATTTAACCTCTCATACTCACCACCCCAGTCGGTTAGCATGGTGATGATTTTGCGATCAAAGAGTCTTTCTACAAGTGCTTGAAATTCATGAAACACTTTAAAGACCTCTGACCTATGCTTAAGAAGAAATATCCACGTAAATTTACTGAAATCATCAATAAAGCTCACATAATAATTCTTTTTATTGATAGAATCACGGGCAGGTCCCCATACATCAAAATAAATAAGCTCTAAAGGAGCATTCGAAAAACTACTAGAATGCGGATAGGGAAGTTGGTGACTTTTGCCTTGTTGGCATGCATCAAACCCCCCTCTTTATTCAACTCATGAACTGAAAAAGGAATTTTGTTCTTGCTAAGAACATGCTGAACGATTTTCAAAGACGAATGACCTAGTCGATCATGCCACCTTGACGGAGAGATCTTGGTGGCACCAAAAGCATGCCTGCCCGGGCCTAAAGAAGCTGATGATAGGAGGTAGAGGCCGGCTCTACACCTGCCGTGGAGGAGGGTGCTCCTCGTTGCCTTGTCCTTAATGAAGAAGAAACGAGGGTGCGTTTCAAGAAACACATTATTGTCTTGAGATAGACGATGAGCAGAAACAAGATTTTTTGTGGCTTTAGGTGAGTAAAGGACATCTTTTAGATGAAGATTATGAGTGGGAGTACGAACATATGCTTGACCAATATGAGTAATTTTCATACCTGCTCCATTGGGCATGTTCACTTGATCATGGCCGTTGTATCTCTCCCTCATGGTGAGCTTGTCGAGCTCTCCGGTGATGTGATCTGTGGCGCCTGTGTCAACGTACCAATTGGTGTCGACGCCGTAGGAGGAGTTGGACACGGCGCTCGCACTCTTCTCCTTGGTGAATGCGATGTCGAAGCGCCTGTAGCACTCTATAGCCGTGTGGTTCGGCTTCTTGCAGATCTGGCAGAACACTTCAGGGAGCTCATCTCGTCCACCGCCTCCTTGGCCACGCCCACCGTGGCCGTTCCCGCGGCCGCCGTTGCCTCCATTGCCACGGCCACCACCGTGGCCACGGCCGCCTCCGTTCCTGCCGCGGCCTTCGCCGCGAGGGAAGCCACCGCGACCGCCACGGGAGGCAGCGTTCGCGGATGAGTGGGACGACGAGTTGCCACCCTCGAACATGGCGAGGCGGATCTCGAAGCTGATGAGTTGCGCATAGAGCTCGTTGGGCTTGATGGGGACGGTCCTGGTGCAGATGGAGGAGACGAATGACATGTAGTCGAAATCCAAGCCATCAAGGATATACGACACCATATCATCGTCCGTGAGCGGCTTGCCATTGGCAGCCATCTCATCACTGAGGGCCTTCATGCGGCCAAGGTACTCAACGATGGTGGAGCTTCCCTTCTTGGTGGTGGAGAGGGACATCCTTGTATTGACGATGGCCGCCTGTGTCTGGGAGATAAAGATCTCCGTGATTGCAGTCCATGCTGCTGACACCGTGGTGCATGTTGCGATCTGAACCATCACAGGGGGTGAGATGGAATTGAAAAGAAAACTCAGAACCTGAGAGTCGCGAGCCCTGTCGATCTCATATGCCGGGTTCGGCACATCGGTGACCTTGCTATCTTTGTCCGACAGCTTGGGCGCCAGTTCCTCCCTCTCTGGATCGAGGTAGGAGACCAGCTGAGCGCCACGGGTTGTGGCCAGAGCCTGCGCACGCCAGATGTTGAAGTTGGAGCGATGGAGTTTCTCAGCGATGGGGATCAGCACAGATGGAGCGGTTGTGGTGGAGCTTGAGGAAGACATGGCGGCGCGAGGGTTTTTGGCGTCGCAGGAGATGTGCTTAGAGGAGAGGCTCTGAATACCATGAAAAGATGGGTTAAGCGTATGCCTTAGCAGGGACGCGTTGCGTGTTATATATAGGCACAAGAGATTACAGGGTTTAGGTAGTTAGGTTGTTGTAGGATTGATCTCCAAGTCATAATCTATACAAAGGATAGAGATCAACCTAAACAAAGGATAGAGATCAACGTTTGGTGGTGGCGTTACCCACCATATAGGAAGTATTAGACCCAGACAAGGTGCACAATTGTCCTGGCGCTCCGAAGTCAAATTCCACATTAATGTATTCACACTTAGAATGTATGTCTTCATTGATTGAAGATATACGTTACTTCGTGTGTTGCACATCTAAGTCATCAATATGCATAAGTGTTAGGATGTGTGCCTGATCACAAGACATTTGAGGATTCCAAGATATTTAGCTCACACCGTAACTTGCAAAATCTCTTCTCATCCAAGGGCTTGGTGAAGATATCTGCCAATTGCTCTTCAGTGTTGACGTGTATGATATTAATATCTTCCTTTGCAACATGATCTCTGAGAAAGTGATGACGAATTTCAATGTGCTTTGTCTTCAAGTGCTGAACTGGGTTGTTGGCGATCTTGATGGTGCTTTCGTTGTCGCAGTAAAGTGGCACTTGCTTCAGACGAATGCCATAGTCCTTGAGAGTTTGCTTCATCCACAGAAGCTGAGCGCAGCAAGATCCAGCAGCAATGTATTCAGATTCAGCAGTGGAGAGGGATACACAGTTCTGCTTCTTTGAAGACCAACATACAAGTGATCGTCCCAGAAAGTGGCATGTGCCTGATGTAGACTTGCGATCAACTTTGTCACCAGCATAATCAGCATCCGAGAATCCAACCAGATCAAACTCTGAGCCCTTTGGATACCATAATCCTAGAGTTGGGGTGTGAGCCAAATATCGAAGAATTCGCTTCACAGCTAAGAGATGCGACTCCTTTGGTGCCGCTTGAAATCGAGCACACATGCAAACACTAAGCATGATATCTGGCCTAGATGCACATAAATAAAGCAAAGAACCAATCATGGAGCGGTATACCTTTTGATCAAACTCTTTACCATTGTCGTCGGGACCCAGATGATGTTTGGCTGGCATTGGTGTTGTGAAGCCTTTGCAGTCTTGCATACCGAACTTCTTCAGGCACTCTTTAAGATATTTCTCTTAAGATATGAAGATGTCGTTGCGTTGTTGCCGTATTTGAAGACCGAGGAAGAACTTCAGCTCCCCCATCATGGACATCTAATATTGCTCTTGCATCATATAGCCAAACTCTTCACTGTACTTCTGATTGGTGCAGCCGAAGATAATGTCATCCACATATATTTGGCATACAAACAGTTCACCATCATATGTCTTCGTGAAGAGAGTGGGATCTAGGGAACCAGGTATGAAGCCTCTGCTCTTCAGGAAGTATTTGAGTGTGTCATACCAGGCCCGAGGGGCTTGTTTGAGGCCATACGGTGCCTTATTGAGCTTGTATACCATGTCAGGATGTTTTGGATCTTCAAACCCTGGTGGTTGTGCAACATACACTTCTTCTTCAATCTTGCCATTGAGAAAGGCACTCTTCACATCCATTTGATACAGAATTATATTGTGATGATTTGCATAGGCCAGCAGTATACGTATGGCTTCAAGTCTAGCCACAGGAGCAAATGTTTCATCGAAGTCAATGCCTTCCACTTGAGTATATCATTGAGCAATGAGGCGAGCTTTGTTTCTGATGATTTGACCATGCTCATCTTGCTTGTTGTGGTATATCCATTTGGTGCCTATTATGTTATGCTTCCGTGTATCAGGATGCTTAACAAATTCCCATACATTGTTCAGTTCAAACTGTTGAACCTCTTCTTGCATTGCTTGAATCCATTCAGGTTCCATAAAGGCTTCTTCGACTTTCTTGGGTTCTGAAATTGAGACGAATGCGAAGTGCCCATAGAAATTTGCTAGTTGAGTTGCCCTTGAACGAGTGAGTGGACCAGGTGCATTGATGGTATCAATTATTCTGTCAATCTGCACTTCATTGGCAACACGAGGATGTATAGGGCGAAGACTTTGCTCTTGCTGATCTGTGTTGTCATTGGGAGGAATATCTTCAGGCTAAGCATTGTCTTCATGTGGATCAGGTGCTGAGATGATAAGTTCTTCTTCAGGATGAGCTTCAGAAGGTACAATTTCTCCAGTTCCCATAAGCTTGATTGATTCACTAGCTGGAACTTCATCTAGCACATTTGGCAGTTGCTCTCTTTGTGAACCATTGGTTTCATCGAACCGCACTTCCACTGTTTCAACCACTTTGTAGTGAAAGAGATTGAAGACTCTGTAGGAGTGCGAATCCTTTCCATATCCAAGCATGAAGCCCTCATGTGCTTTTGGTGCAAACTTTGAGGTGTGGTGTGGGTCCTTGATCCAGCATCTTGCGCCAAATACTCTGAAGTAACTGACATTTGGCTTCTTGCCAGTTAGGAGTTCATAAGATGTCTTGTTCAGAAGCTTGTGAAGATAAACCACGATTGATTGTATGGCATGCAGTGTCAATGGCTTCAGTCCAGAATTTTCTTGGAGTCTTGTATTCATCTAGCAT
Organism: Triticum urartu; assembly: GCF_003073215.2. Taxonomy (NCBI): domain Eukaryota; kingdom Viridiplantae; phylum Streptophyta; class Magnoliopsida; order Poales; family Poaceae; genus Triticum; species Triticum urartu. Next base: position 147,177,159 of record NC_053022.1, read on the forward strand.
TGTTCTGGCCATCTCAATGAGTGTTCTGTTCTTGCGTTCGACGATGCCATTCTGCTGTGGCGTGTACGGAGCTGAGAATTCATGAGTGATGCCCAATGTATCAAGATATGTATCAAGGCCAGTGTTCTTGAATTCAGTGCCATTGTCACTTCTGATGTGCTTTATCTTGGCGCCATAATTGTTCATGGCTCGATTTGGCGAAGCGTCTGAAGACATCCTGCACTTCAGTCTTAAAGGATTATGTGCACCCAAGTATATCTAGAGTAATCATCAACAATGACAAAGCCATAGAGGCAAGCAGTAGTGAAAAAGTTGAGTAGTGAGTGGGACCAAAAATCCATGTGGAGCAGTTCGAAGGGTCGAGTAGTGGTTCATGATTGTCTTCGAAGGATGTTTTGCCCTTGTCATCTTCCCTGCTTCACAGGCACCGCATAAGTGATCTTTCTTGAACTTGACGCCCTCGATGCCTATGACATGCTTCTTCTTCGCAAGGGTGTGGAGGTTCCTCATGCCAGCATGCCCAAGCCTCCGATGCCAAAGCCAGCATTCTGAAGCTTTTGCAAGAAGACATACTGCAAGTGTGTGGCCCTGCTGAGAAATCTACCACATACAAATCATCTTTCCGATACCCTTCAAACACTAGAGACTTGTCAGATTCCATTAGTACCAGGCAACGATATTTTCCAAATATTACGACCATGTTCAAATCGCAAAGCATTGAGACAGACATTAAGTTGAAGCCAAGGGATTCAACAAGCATGACTTTATCCATGTGTTGATCCTTTGAGATTGCAACTCTACCTAGACCCAATACCTTACTTTTACCAGTGTCAGCAAATGTGATGTGGCTCTTGTCGGATGGACGTAAGGTTGAGTCCATAAGAAGGCTTCTTTTGCCAGTCATGTGATTTGTACACCCACTGTCAATAATCCATTCTGAAGACTTTGAAGACGCTGGTGTCGTACCCTACAGTGCAGTTAGGGGGATAGGCTTCACGAAGAGAATTGTGAAGCAAAAACATTTGACGAACCAGTGGGTTATGAAAACTTAGATCCAGATTAGGACTAATAGGGAAAGTAGCATGCGATTCAGGAACGAAGTACATAATGATGCCATTCGGGCATTTTATCTTGCGCCCTACAAGATTTTTAAGGTCCCCAGCAATAGCGTCAGAAGATTTTGGTTTTCTGCTGGAGACCTTTCCCTGCAAAAGAGAGTTAAGCTTTCTTAACCACCCACATCTTCAAGGGTGGCTTAGAAGCAATAAGTCTAAGTGCAGCATCTGAGAATTTTGGCTTTGGAGCCCTAGCAAACAGTCTAGCAGGAGGACAATAGTACTCATAAGAATAGGCAGAATAGTTCTTGGTCATATGAACATGACGGTTTGATGAACCGCTCTCATATTCATATGCCTGAGTATGGTTTCCCTGCAAAACATTTGCGTTAGTGCGACTCAGGTGAGTCCTCTGTCTGTATGAAGCCTTTGGACTGAGGTTTGTCTTCTTCATGTGAGGTGTCATGAAGACATTCACAGGAAGATTTTCCAGACACGTTTTCGGAACCTAGATCTTCTTCATAGGCGATCCATTCCTGCAGTTAGTACCAATGTACCTGGCAAATACTTCACCATTCTGATTCTTAAACAGTTTATAGTTTGCATCAAGGGATTCATCAATGATAATGGGGTTAGCACAAGTGAAGCCAGATAGATTGGATGGATCTGCTGAGGATTCCTTTGCAGCAACCCATGTGGTTTTGGGGTACTGCTCAGGTTTCCAATAAGAGCCATCTGCATTTATTTTCCTTGTGAACCCAACACCCTCTTTCCTAGGGTTTCAGTTCAGAATCTGTTTCTTAAGGACATCACATAATGTCTGATGCCCTTTAAGACTTTTGTACATCCCTGTTTCAAGCAATGTCTTCAACCTAGCATTCTCATCAGCAATAGCAGTGGTATCCTCAGCAGAGGGGTTAGTTACCATTTCAATAGTTGAAGATATTGCAACAGCAGTAGCAGTGGAACATTCAGCAACAGAAGTAGCATTATCACGCTCAATGCATTTAAGGCATGGTGGTTCAAATTCTTCCTGAGCGAAACTGATCTGTTCGGCTCGATGTGACTCATTTTCCTTTTGAAGATCTTCATGATCCGCTCTCAACTTCTCAAGTTCTTGCTTCCTTTGAAGATAATCATAGGAAAGCTTTTCATGAGTAGTTGAGAGAGTCTCAAGACGATCTTCAAGTTCCTGATACTTAACGTGAAGATTTTTTATGTCTTCAATTAAGGATTCAGATCGAGTCATTTCAGCACCCAACAGATCATCGCTTCTGTCTAACAGTTTTTGAATATGTTCCATGGCCTTTTGTTGTTCAGTTGCAATTTTAGCAAGTGTTTTGTAGCTGGGTTTTGAATCACAATCAGAGTCATCGTCACTGGATGTTTGATAGTGAGTAGTGCGTTTGTTTACCTTGGCACCGCGGGCCATGAAGCAGTAGGTAGGAGTGGAGTCGTCCTTGTCATTGGCATCGGTGTTGGTGATGAAGTCATTGTCTTCAGTGTTGAAGATGGACTTGGCGACGTATGCTGTAGCCAAACTCGCAATGCCAGAATCAGATTCCTCCTCAGACTCCACCTCTGCCTCCTCAGAAGCAGACTCCTCCTCAGAATCCATTTCCTTGCCAACAAACGCACGTGCCTTGCCAGATGAGCTCTTCTTGTGTGATGAAGACTTTGAGGAAGACTTGGAAGAAGACTTTGAGTATTTCTTCTTCTTCTTGTCGTCAGAATCATATTCCTTGCTCTTCTTCTTCTTTCTGTTCTCATTGTCCCACTATGGACATTCAGAGATGAAGTGTCCAGTTTTCTTGCACTTATGGCATGTTTTCTTCTTGTAGTCATGAGCAGATGCTTCATCATTCCTTGAGCTTGATCGTGAAGACTTTCTGAAGCCTTTCTTCTTGGTGAATTTCTGGAACTTCTTCACTAGCATTGCAAGTTCCCTTCCAATGTCTTCAGGATCATCAGAACTGCTGTCAGATTCTTCTTCAGATGAGGAAATAGCATTTGCCTTCAAGGCACAAGTTCGCCCATAGTTTGGACCGTAGATATCTCTTTTCTCAGAAAGCTGAAACTCATGTGTGTTGAGCCTCTCAAGTATGTCAGACGGATCGAGTGTCTTGAAATCAGGCCGTTCTTGAATCATTAGGGCTAGGATGTCAAACAAACTATCAAGTGATCTCAGCAACGTCTTGACGATTTCATGTTTGATTATCTCAGTGGCGCCGAGGGCTTGAAGCTCATTGTGATGTCAGTGAGCCGGTCAAAGGTGTGCTGAACATTCTCATTGTCATTTCGCTTGAAGCGGTTGAAGAGGTTGTGAAGAACACTAATTCTCTGATCTCTCTGGGTTGAGATGCCTTCATTGACCTTGGAGAGCCAGTCCCAGACAAGCTTGGATGTCTTCAAGGCACTCACACGGCCGTACTGTCCCTTGGTCAGATGACCACAGATGATATTCTTGGCAGTAGAGTCCAGTTGAGTGAACTTCTTGACATCAGCGGCAGTGACACCTTCTCCAGCCTTGGGAACGCCGTTTTCAACGACATACCATAAGTCGACGTCAATGGCTTCAAGATGCATGCGCATCTTATTCTTCCAGTAGGGATATTCAGTTCCATCGAAGACGGGGCACGCAGCGGAGACTTTGATTATCCCCGCAGTTGACATAGCTAAAACTCCAGGTGGTTAAACCGAATCACACAGAACAAGGGAGCACCTTGCTCTGATACCAATTGAAAGTGCGTTATATCGACTAGAGGGGGGGTGAATAGGCGATTTTTATGAAAGTCTTCAAAACGTGGAAGTTATGAAGACAAACAGAATAGATAGGCCTATCACTATGCAGCGGAAGTTAGATTACACAAGGCAAGCCATGGTCAAGTATTCAATAGAGTGAAAGCATAGTGACAAAAGGCTTCAGTGTAATAAGGATCAGGTAGGAAGAAGTTATGAAGCCAAACAAATCATACAGTTACGTTGTGAAGACAAAAGATAGAGCAAGCATGCAATGGCTTCACAATGAGTAACAGTAAGTAAGAGGAAGTGAAGATGAAACCAGTGACACGTTGAAGACAATGATTTGTTGGACCAGTTCCAGTTGCTGTGACAACTGTACGTCTGGTTGGAGCGGCTAGGTATTTAAACCAAAGGACACACAGTCCCGGACACCCAGTCCTGAACACGCAGCTCAGGACACCCAGTCCTCACCGTTTTCTCCTTGAGCTAAGGTCACACAGACCTCGCCCAATCACTCTGGTAAGTCTTCAAGGTAGACTCCCAAACCTTCACAGACTTCGTTCACTGGCAATCCACAATTTCTCTTGGATGCTCAGAACGCGACGCCTAACCGTCTGGAGGATGCACAGTCCTCAAGTGTAATAAGTCTTCAGATCACTCAGACAAGAAGACTTAAGTGATGCCCAATTTGCTCTGGCTCTGGGTGGTTAGGGCTTTTCTCCTCGCTAGGAATTTTCTCTCAAAGGCTTCGAGGTGGGTTGCTCTCAAACGACAAAAGCCGTGCACTGAAATCTGAGCAGCCAACACTTTATGGTGGTAGGGGGTGGACTATTTATAGCCACTGGGCAACCCGACCTGATTTGTCCGAAATGACCCTGGGTCACTAAGGAACTGACACGTGTTCCAACGGTCAGATTCGAACTCACACGGCAACTTTACTTGGGCTACAAGTAAAGCTGACTTGTCCGACTCTGGACAAGATTTGCTCTCATAGTCTTCGCTCGAAGACATAGGATTTGAATTAGGCATCACTTCAGTCATTCTGACTGGTTCTCTTGGACCCCACTTAACAGTACGGTGGTTCCTATGACTCAACACAAATGAAATAAAACTACGAAGGATCTAAGTCTTTGAGTTCCATAGGCTTCACGTGGTGTATTCTCTTGTCATAGTCTTCAATGTGAATATCTTCATATGCCACCATTGTCTTCAATGTCTTCGTACATTTTTAGGGGTCATCTCTGGTAGTAAAACCGAATCAATGAGGGACTTCTACCTGTGTTATCCTGCAATTCTCACAAACACATTAGTCCCTCAACTAGGTTTGTCGTCAATACTCCAAAACCAACTAGGGGTGGCACTAGATGCACTTACAACGAGTACGACTCCATCAACCCCGTTCACTTGAACGCTTCCGCGTAGCGATCTACAAGGGTATGTAGATGCACTCTCCTTCCCTCGTTGGTAGACTTCTCCATAGATTGATCTTGGTGATGCGTAGAAAATTTTGAATTTCTGCTACGTTCCCCAATAGTGGCATCATGAGCTAGGTCTATGCATAGTTTCTATGCACGAGTAGAACACAAAGTAGTTGTGGGCGTTGATTTTGTTCAATATGCTTACCGTTACTAGTCCAATCTTGATTCGGCGGCATTGTGGGATGAAGCGGCCCGGACCGACCTTACACGTACTCTTACGTGAGACTAATTCCACCGACTGACATGCACTAGTTGCATAAGGTGGCTAGCGGGTGTCTGTCTCTCCCACTTTAGTCAGATTGGATTCGATGAAAAGGGTCCTTATGAAGGGTAAATAGCAATTGGCATATCACGTTGTGGTTTTTGCGTAGGTAAGAAACGTTCTTGCTAGAAACCCATAGCAGCCACGTAAAACATGCAGACAACAATTAGAGGACGTCTAACTTGTTTTTGCAGGGTATGCTATGTGATATGATATGGCCAAGAAAAATGTGATGAATGATATGTGATGTATGAGATTGATCATGTTCTTGTAATAGGAATCACGACTTGCATGTCGATGAGTATGACAACCGGCAGGAGCCATAGGAGTTGTCTTTATTTATTGTATGACCTGCATGTCATTGAACAACGCCATGTAATTACTTTACTTTATTGCGAACCAGTAGCTATAGTAGTAGAAGTAATAAATTGGCGAGACAACTTCATGGAGACACAATGATGGAGATCATGGTGTCATGCCGGTGACGATGATGATCATGGAGCCCCGAAGATGGAGATCAAAAGGAGCAATATGATATTGGCCATATCATGTCACTATTTGATTGCATGTGATGTTTATCATGTTTATACATCTTATTTGCTTAGAACGATGGTAGCTTAAATAAGATGATCCCTCACTAAAATTTCAAGAGAAGTGTTCTCCCTAACTGTGCACCGTTGCGAAAGTTCGTCGTTTCGAAGCACCACATGATGATCGGGTGTGATAGATTCTTACGTTCGAATACAACGGGTGTTGACGTGCCTAGCATGTACAGACATGGCCTCGGAACACATGCGAAACACTTAGGTTAACTTGACGAGCCTAGCATGTACAGACATGGCCTCGGAACACGGAGGACCGAAAGGTCGAACATGAGTCGTATATAAGATGCAATCAACATGAGATGTTCACCGATGATGACTAGTCCGTCTCATGTGATGATCGGACACGGCCTAGTTGATTCGGATCATGTATCACTTAGATGACTAGAGGGATGTCTATCTGAGTGGGAGTTCATAAGATGAACTTAATTATCCTGAACATAGTCAAAAGGTCTTCGCAAATTATGTCATAGCTCGCGCTTCAGTTCTACTGTTTAGATATGTTCCTAGAGAAAAATTAGTTGAAAGTTGATAGTAGCAATTATGCAGACAATAGAAGGCTTATGTCCTTAATGCACCGCTCAGTGTGCTGAACCTCGAACGTCGTCTGTGGATGTTGCGAACATCTGACATACATGTTTTGATAACTACATGATAGTTCAGTGCATAATGCTAAATGGTTTAGAATTGAGGCACAAAGACGTTTTTGAAACGTCGCGAAACATATGAGATGTTTCGAGGGCTGAAATTGGGATTTCAGGCTCGTGCCCACGTCAAGAGGTATAAGACCTCCGACGATTTTCTTAGCCTGCAAACTAAGGGAGAAAAGCTCAATTGTTGAGCTTGTGCTCAGATTGTCTGAGTACAACAATCATTTGAATCGAGTGGGAGTTGATCTTCCAGATGAGATAGTGATGTTTCTCCGAAGTCATTACCACCAAGCTGCTAGAGCTTCGTGATGAACTATAATATATCAGGGACATATATGATGATCCTTGAGATATTCGCGATGTTTGACACCACAAAAGTAGAAATCAAGAAGGAGCATCAATTGTTGATGGTTGGTGAAACCACTAGTTTCAAGAAGGGCAAGGGCAAAAAGGGATACTTCATGAAACGGCAAATCAGCTGCTGCTCTAGTGAAGAAACCCAAGGTTGAACCCAAACCCGAGACTAGGTGCTTCTGTAATAAGGGGAACAGACACTGGAGCAGAATTACCCTAGATACTTGGTAGATGAGAAGGCTGGCAAGGTCGATAGAAGTATATTGGATATACATTGTGTTAATGTGTACTTTACTAGTACTCCTAGTAGCACCATGGTATTAGATACCGGTTCGGTTGCTAAATGTTAGTAAACTCGAAATAAAAGGCTGCGGAGTAAACGGAGACTAGCTAAAGGTGAGCTGGCAATATGTGTTGGAAGTTTTTCCAAGCTTGATGTGATCAAGCATCGCACGCTCCCTCTACCATCGAGATTGGTGTTTGCGTTGAGCATAGACATGATTGGATTATGTCTATCGCAATACGGTTATTCATTTAAGGAGAATAATGGTTACTCTGTTTATTTGAATAATACCTTCAATGGTCTTGCACCTAAAATGAATGGTTTATTGAATCTCGATCGTAGTGATACACATGTTCATGCCAAAAGATATAAGATAGTAATGATAGTACCACCTACTTGTGGCACTGCCACGTAAGTCATATCGGTATAAAACGCATGAAGAAGCTCCATGTTGATGGATCTTTGGGCTCACTCGTTTTGAAAAGTTTGAGACATGCGAACCATGTCTATTGGTGTATATGCATGAAGAAACTCCATGCAAATGGACCGTTTGGACTCACTTGATTTTGAATCACTTGAGACATTCAAATCATACCACATGGGCAAGATGACTGAAAGCCTCGTTTTCAGTAAAATGGAACTAGAAAGCAACTTGTTGGAAGTAATACATTTTGATGTGTGCAGTCCAATGAGTGCTGAGGCATGTAGTGGATATCGTTATGTTCTTACTTCACAGATGATTTGAGTAGATACTGAGTATATTTACTTGATAAAACATAAGTATGAATTATTGAAAGGTTCATGTAATTTCAGAGTGAAGCTGAACATCGTCGTGACAAGAGGATAAAATGTCTATGATATGATTGTAGAGATGAATATTTGAATTACGAGTTTGGCACAAAATTAAGACGTTGTGGAAATTGTTTCACAACTAATACAGCCTGGAACACCATAGTGTGATGGTGTGTCCGAACATCATAACTACACCCTGTTGGATATGATGCATACCATGATGTCTCTTATCGAATTACCACGATAGTTTATGGGTTAGGCATTAGAGACAACCACATTCACTTTAAATAGGGCACCACGTAATTCCGATGAGATGACACCGTATGAACTATGGTTTAGAGAAACCTAAGATGTCATTTCTTAAAAGTTTGGGGCTGCAACGCTTATGTGAAAAAGTTTCAGGCTGATAAGCTCGAACCCAAAGCGGATAAATGCATCTTCATAGGACACCCAAAACAGTTGGGTATACCTCCTGTCTCAGATCCGAAAGCAATAGGGATTGTTTTTGAAATCGGGTCCTTTCTCGAGAAAACGGTTTCTCTCAAAAGAATTGAGTGGGAAGATGGTGGAGACTTGATGAGGTTATTGAATCGTCTCTTCAACTAGTGTGTGGTGGGGCACAGGGAGTTGTTCCTGTGGCACCTACACCAATTGAAGTGGAAGCTTATGATAGTGATCATGAAACTTCAGATCAAGTCACTACCAAACCTCGTGGGATGACAAAGATGCGTACTACTTCAGAGTGGTATGTAATCCTGTCTTGGAAGTCATGTTGCTAGACAACAATGAACCTACGAGCTATGGAGAAACGATGGTGGGCCTGGATTCCAAAATGGCTCGAGGCCATATAATCCGAGAGAGGATCCATATATGAAAACAAAGTGTAGACTTTGGAAGAACTACTTGATGGTCATAAGGCTGTTAGGTACATATGGATTTTAAAAGGAAGACGGACAATGATGGTAAGTATCACCATTAAGAAAGCTCGACTTGTCGTTAAGATGTTTTCCGACAAGTTCAAGGAGTTTACTACGATGAGACTTTCTCACTCGTAGCGATGCTAAGAGTCTGTTGGAATTATATTAGCGATTACTGCATTATTTATGAAATCTTGCAGATAGGATGTCAAAGCATTGTTTCCTCGACGATTTTCTTGAGGAAAGGTTGTATGTGATACAACCGGAAGGTTTTGTCAATCCTGAAAGATGCTAACAAGTATGCAAAGCTCCAGCAATCCTTCTAAGGACTGGAGTAAGCATCTCGGAGTTGGAATGTATGCTTTGATGAGATGATCAAAGATTTTGGGTGTATACAAAGTTTATGAGAAACTTGTATTTCCAAAGAAGTGAGTGGGAGCACTATAGAATTTCTGATGAATATATGTTGTTGACATATTGTTGATCAGAAATAACGTAGAATTTCTGGAAAGCATATAGGGTTATTTGGAAAGTGTTTTTCAATGGAAAGCCTGGATTAAGCTACTTGAACATTGAGCATCAAGATCTATAAGGATAGATCAAAACGCTTAATGGTACTTTCAAATGAGCACATACCTTGACATGATCTTGAAGGTGTTCAAGATGGATCAGTCAAAGAAGGAGTTCTTGCCTGAGTTGTAAGGTATGAAGTTAAGACTTAAAGCTCGACCACGGCAGAATAGAGAGAAAGGACGAAGGTCGTCCCCTATGCTTAGACATAGGCTCCATAGTATGCTATGCTGTGTACCGCACCTTATGTGTGCCTTGCCACATGTCTGGCAAGAGGGTACAAAGGTGATCAAGGAGTGGATCACCAGACAACGGTCAAAATTGTCCTTGGAGAAAATAAGGACATGTTTCTCGATTATGGAGGTGATAAAGAGTTCGGTGTAAAGGGTTACGTCGATGCAAGCCTTAACACCTATCCGAATGACTCTGAATAGAAAACCGGATACGTATAGTGGAGCAACCATTTGGAATAGCTCCAAGTGGAACGTGGGAGCAGCATCTACGATATGACATAAAGTTTTGCGAAATACATAGGGATCTGAATGTTGCAGACCCGTTGACTACAACCTCTCTCACAAGCATAACATGATCAAACCCAGAACTCATTGAGTGTTAATCACATAGTGATGTGAACTAGATTGTTGACTCTAGTAAACTCTTTGGATGTTAGTCACATGGCGATGTGACCTGTGATCACATGGCAATGTGAACTAGATTATTGACTCTAGTGCAAGTGGGAGACTATTGGAAATATGCCCTAGAGGCAATAATAAATTGATTATTATTATATTTCCTTGTTCATGATAATCGTTTATTATCCATGCTATAATTGTATTGATAGGAAACTCAGATACATGTGTGGATACATAGACAACACCATGTCCCTAGTAAGCCTCTAGTTGACTAGCTCGTTGATCAATAGATGGTTACGGTTTCCTGACCATGGACATTGGATGTCGTTGGTAACGGGATCACATCATTAGGAGAATGATGTGATGGACAAGACCCAATCCTAAGCCTAGCACAAAGATCGTGTAGTTCGTATGCTAAAGCTTTTCTAATGTCAAGTATCATTTCCTTAGACCATGAGATTGTGCAACTCCCGGATACCGTAGGAATACTTTGGGTGTGCCAAACGTCACAACGTAACTGGGTGGCTATAAAGGTACACTACAGGTATCTCCGAAAGTGTCTGTTGGGTTGGCACGAATTGAGACTAGGATTTGTCACTCCGTGTAAACGGAGAGGTATCTCTGGGCCCACTCGGTAGGACATCATCATAATGTGCATAATGTGACCAAGGAGTTGATCACGGGATGATGTGTTACGGAACGAGTAAAGAGACTTGCCGGTAACGAGATTAAACAAGGTATCGGGATACCGACGATCGAATCTCGGGCAAGTATCGTACCGCTAGACAAAAGGAATTGTATACGGGATTGATCAAGTCCTTGACATCGTGGTTCATCCGATGAGATCATCGTGGAACATGTGGGAGCCAACATGGGTATCCAGATCCCGCTGTTGGTTATTGGCCGGAGAGTTATCTCGGCCATGTCTGCATGACTCTCGAACTCGTAGGGTCTACACACTTAAGGTTCGATGATGCTAGGGTTATAAGGAATAGATATACGTGGTTACCGAATGTTGTTCGGAGTCCCGGATGAGATCCCGGACGTCACGAGGAGTTCCGGAATGGTCCGGAGGTAAAGATTAATATATAGGAAGTATGGTTTTGGCCACCGGAAGTGTTCCGGGCATCACCGGTAGTGTACCGGGACCACCGGAGGGGTCCGGGGGTCCACCAGGTGGGGCCAGCAGCCCCGGAGGCCTACATGGGCCAATAGTGGGAAGGGGCCAGCCCCTAAGTGGGATGGGGCGCCTCCCCACCAAGGCCCATGCGCCTAAGGGGAAGAGGGGGCAAACCCTAAGGGCAGATGGGCCTTAAGGCCCATGCCTGGTGCGCCTCCCTCTCCCCCTCCACTTGTCCGCCACCCTAGATGGGATTGGGGCTGGCCGCCGCCCCTAGGGTGGAACCCTAGGTGGGGCGCACCCCTCCCTCTCCCCTATATATACTTGAGGACTTGGGGCTGCCAACAGATGAGTTCCTCTCCTTCTTGGCGCAGCCCTACCCCTCTCCCTCCTCGTCTCTTGCGGTGCTTGGCGAAGCCCTGCTGGAGTACCACGCTCCTCCACCACCACCACCACGCCGTCGTGCTGCTGCTGGATGGAGTCTTCCCCAACCTCTCCTTCTCCCCTTGCTGGATCAAGGCGTAGGAGACGTCACCGGGCTGTACGTGTGTTGAACACGGATGTGCCGTCCGTTCGGCACTAGAATCATCGGTGATTTGGATCACGACGAGTACGACTCCATCAACCCCGTTCACTTAAACGCTTCCGCGTAGCGATCTACAAGGGTATGTAGATGCACTCTCCTTCCCTCGTTGGTACACTTCTCCATAGATTGATCTTGGTGATGCGTAGAAAATTTGAATTTCTGCTACGTTCCCCAACACTTCAAACTGTTGTCAATGATTATCAGGGGAAAAATCAATTTCTTTTTGAAACCTTTTCAATTTATTTTTTCGGTTTGATTGTTCACACAAGCTGACTTGAAACTTCTAAGTTTGCGGCCTTTTTTTCGTTTTATTTTCATAGGCCAAAATGTTTAGTCCTTGTTCCTATATATTTGTATGTAGCATTTGGATGTGTCGAAGAGCACAATATTTTTTTCAAACTTTTTTGGCATTTGAAAAGAAAAACAATGAGACTTGGCAAATCCACCCCTATACTTACGCGGACACGCCCGGGATGCCCACGAACACTGATCGGGCACTCTCTAAATTCGTGCCTACACACACTGATCGGTCACTTCAAATACCAAACTGTTGTCAATGATTATCAAGGGAAAATCAATTTCTTTTTGAAACTTTTTCAGTATATTTTTTCGGTTTGATTGTTCACACAAGCCGACTTGAAACTCCTAAGTTCGCGGCCTTTTTTTTCATTTAATTTTCACAGGTCAAAATGTTTAGTCCTTGTTCCCATATATTTGTATGTAGCATTTGGATGTGTCGAAGAGCACAATATTTTTTTCAAACTTTTCGATATTTGAAAAAAAAAAGGAGACTTGGCAAATCCAGTCCCCTATATTTACGCGGACACGCCCAGGACGCCCGCGGACAATGATCGAGCACTCCTTAAATTCGCACCTACACACATTGATCGGTCACTATAAATACCAAACTGTTGTCAATGATTATCGGGGGAAATATCAATTTCTTTTTGAAACCTTTTCAATTTATTTTTTTCGGTTTGATTGTTCACACAAGCTGACTTGAAACTTCTAAATTCACGGCCTTTTTTTCGTTTTGTTTTCGCAGGCCAAAATGTTTAGTCCTTGTTCCTATATATTTGTATGTAGCATGTGAATGTGTCGAACAACACAATATTTTTTTCAAACTTTTTTGGTATTTGAAAAAAAACAATGAGACTTGCCAAATCGGGTCCCCTACTTATGTGGACACGTCTGGGACGCCTGCGGACACTGATCCGTCACTCCCTAAATTCGCACCTACACACTGATCGGACACTGATCGGACACATGTAAATTGAAGTTGCTTCCAACTACAGGTACTATGACAGTGTCAATTTTCTTTTCTGAATATCTTCTCAATGTCATTTCCAAGGCACTCATCCTGGCAGCACATGGGGGGCGTTCATTTGGCGCACGGCCAACACGGATTCTGCATTATTCAGAGGTATGTAGTTCAGAAACATGCTTCAATGCGTTCAGAAACTACGTGGGATTAATATTTACGTGGACTCTGCACTTTTTATTCAGATTATCAGTAGTGTGTTTGAACTGTCTTAAGAAAAGCTAATTTGCCCATATTGTAACCTAAATTTAACCTTACGTTCGATCCATAAATATAAAGACAAAGTGGTATACCTTTTTGTCCAGCCTGGGGCTTGAGGTTCGCCTTTGCCTGTAGATTGCTCGGAGGTTGGCGCAGACAGGGCAATTCCATCATAAGTGCTGTTGAAATCTAATTGCATGGCAAGTGCCGCTTCTCCGGCATCACCAATGCTGGACTCAGCAGGCGCACATATCAGCGTCTGGTTTGCTCCATTGGACACCAATGGCTGTGCGGCGGCGAGATCCGGGCAGGGGAAATCTATGTAAAATAAAGCAGTACACGAATAAGAAATCGGTCTAGATACATGGGATACCACGGTGATCAAAAAATGGGGGCACCTAAGGTTACCGGTCAACCGGATCTCACAGGAACTCGGTTGCGTCGTCTCCCCCGGTCGCCATCTCCATAGCCGGGAGCTTCTTGCCTTGCCGCCCAAAGGGAGAGGATAAATTGCTTTTACTTTTCAGCGGCGGTCGGCTCAGCTAGGTCCCACACCATGACAAACACTTACCCGTTCGACAAACTACATCTCCGTGAGGGAAGGAGATGACGGATGTTTTTCTGTACCACCCAAACAGATATTCCGTCCGTTCCGAATTACTTGTTTTGGATTTGTTTTAGATACGGATGTATCTAGACTCATTTTAGTGCTAGATATCTCCGTATCTAAACAAATCTAAGACAAGTAATTCGGAACGGATGGAGTATGTACTAACAGAACATCATAAACATGGACCGCTATTTATTCGTTATTTTAGACGGCTCTGCTTCGTACGTCACTGTTTTAACGGACGTACTCCACCTGTCTCCATACGATCTCATTGAATACAGCATGCGACGTGTCGTAGCAGGAGCACGCGCGCCCGTCCATACCATCGCCGTTCTCACCCATTAGGTGAAGCAAATATAACAAACTAGTACTATAGTCGATCGAGTGGTCGCTAGCTAGCTAGGAGACCACTACATTGCTCCAATTAACACTGCTAGCTACTAGATTCACACATACTCAGCCAAGTGAACTAATCGGCTGCCCTGCCTGCTCATCACCAGGGTTCAGTCATTTTGCAGTACAGGAAGCAGAGGTGGTCGAACATGGCTACGATGACGATGTTCATGCTGCAGGAGATCCTAGCGAAGAGGTCGTACATGCAGTGGCCGACGAAGGTGAGCGCGGGAGCGAGGTAGGCGAGGGCGCGGCGGACCCAGGGGTGGCGGCACGGGAGCTAGAGCGCCAGCGCCGCGGTGGCCGCCTGGAGCGCTCGCCTCGGCGGCCTTGCTGCAGCAGACGTGCTGGTCACCGACTGCGTAGGTGACCGCTATGGCCAAGGCGAAGCAGACGAGGGTGTCGCAGCCGGTGAAGAGCGCCCATCCGCTGGCCCGCTGGACGGCAACTCCCGTGCTGGTCTTGGTGGCCACGGACGATGCATGCACGATGTGCAATCGAATGGTGTCCTGCAAAGAGCTAGATGACACCAACAGCCTGATTATTAGTATCGTCCGTAGATCGTGCATAGGACGTCGTGTGTATAGCAACGCTGGACGAAGTATAGTCTTGTTAGCGCCCTACCTTCTCGGTAACCAAAACTTTGTTAACAGCCCCACCTTCTATTCTTGACAAGAACAAATAAACCGATGAACGAGCTTGTAAATAACTAATTGATGAATGAGCTTGTAAAAAAACTAATTGATGAATGAGCGTATACCAGCTCGACCTGGATAGCAAACAAATGGATGTACATAACGTGATGGAGGTGAAGCCTCAGCAAACAAACATACAATGTGAGTGACATAGACACGCAGGCACATGCACACATGCCTGGCAGTAAAAAGTTAGTTAGCTAACTCATTTTAGGTGCACGGTAATTTTCAACTTTTTTTTTGAACCGGGCAAACCCCTTTCCGTTACTTCGAACGGAAATACAAAGTTCGACGGAAAGTCCAAGAACAGGGAAAAGGGGAGAGCGAGCTCAACGCACTGCTAGGAAACCCACCACACTCGCCCACCATCGAAACGAGTGTTATGGGGCGAAAACCTAAGCAGCACCAAAGTAAGACTAGCCCTATTACAAACGCAGGGTTTGAACGATCTCACACAGTATCACAAAGCGGAGCTAATATAGTCTTAGTAACAAAGCAACCACCACAGGAGATCTTCAGCGAAGTTGTCGCAACGGGACCGTGCTGCTGATGAGGGCATGCGAGGCATCCAACAAGTGATGTGCAACTATCTGATCTGAGCCCCCCTTTACAAAATATCTTGTAATGTGATAACTGGCCAATCTTCTCTCTAGAACTGTAAGTTGGCATATTCTTCGAATTTTGAGTATTGCATGTTGCATGCTCTACTTTGCTATTCGTAGGTGCAGAATATACCGGTTGGTTCGGGACATGAAGTTTGGCACTTCCGTTCTCCAAGATGTACACGACGGATGAAATGAATGGACAATCGTTGGGATTGTCCTGCACACACAAAAGAGCCCTAGTTGGATGGAGGCAGAGAAACATAAAAACAGATGGTTTGTTGCTGTAGACATATTAGCAAACAGATATAGGGCATGAAATACCAACATCAAGAATATAATACGTGCACATCATTGTCAGGTTTCTCTGAATTAAACCTGACATTAGACGAATATTTTTCATAATAACAATAATAAATCACATTTTGGATTGACACATTAATTCTATTGCAAGATCTTGTATTTTGCTATGAAAGAGAGAAGCTCCTGAGAGAAAGAAGAGCAGCAGCCTTTGCAGTTTGCACGGTCGGGGGGAGAGAAGGAGGTAGAGCAGCAGCAACAACTTAACATTTCTGTACACGTATCTGAGAGAGAGATAGTAGCAGCAGCCCAGAACGAATGTGCTTCTGTCAGCAGTGACCACGAGCATGGTAGGTCTGGAGGAGATGGTCCATGCTGATGGCGTCAGGTTCAAGCAAGTGGGTGACTAAGCGGCGGCGCTCCGTAGCAGGGGAGCCCCGGCGCGCAGGCAGATGCAACGACCAAATAGCTATATGCAGATACTACATTTTAATGATTACTTATAAATTTGTTGCATTTGGATTGAGCAAGTCCAAAATCTGCTCATTACATCTCTCCAGGAATGAGCATCTGCAAGTAAAACTGAGTTTTTCTCCTCTTCTTACTTCCTTTTCTTGCAAATAGCAATTGAAAAGATTACCTTAGAGATAGTACACCATCTACAGCACAAAATTAGACATCTGAATCAACACATCATCAAAGCATGCCATCTGGATTCTTAAGAACAGATGCTCAAACACTCGAGGCGTAACACATGATTGCTAAAAAGGTACTACCTCTGTCCCATAATATAAGACGCTTTTCAGTGCTTTTATGCAGCAAACCTATGCAACATAAACACACGATTTAGACAGTTGACTGCATACAACAACAACAACAACAACAAAGACTTTAGTCCCAAACAAGGTGGGATAGACTAGAGGTGAAACCCATAAGATCTCGCAACCAACTCATGACTCTGGCACATGGATAGCAAGCTTCCATGCACTCCTGTCCATGGCTAGTTCTTCGGTGATACTCCAGTCCTTCAAATCTCTCTTTACGGACTCCTCCCATGTCAAGTTCGATCTACCCTACCTCTCTTGACATTATCAACACGCTTTAGCCGTCCGCTATGCACTGGAGCTTCCAGAGGCCTGCGCTGAATATGGCCCAACTCTATCTCGTATATCATCATTCCAAACCTGGTCCTTCCTTGTGTGGCCTCACATCCATCTCAACATGCGCATCTCCGCCACACCTAATTTTTGAACATGTCTCCTAGTCGGCCAACACTCTCTCTCGAAACAGGCTTTCCACTTTATAAATAGAGCACCAATCAAACAGAGTACACGGCTGAACGATACAATGGGATGGGGTAGCACTCCAACAATGCCGATCCCAGGCTAACCGGATCATGCACACGACTACGCTAAATAAAGTACAGGAGGAACTGAGAACAACACCTAAGTTCCACGACAACGCTCCCCGGAGGGAGAACGGCGCTAAGCATCGCCATTGCCGAGTCCCGAACAGACATAGGTTTTCACCCGAAACCCGGACACGAAGAGCACCACGACGACGTCTTCAAGATGATAACAACGCCCCAAGCATCGCCGTCGTCGGTGACAAAGCGCGGAGCTTTTGCTCCGCAACTCCCCGCGTCACCAGACGAGGTCTCCAGGGCAAGTGTGACAAGCCCAGCACTCCACATCCGGATCGGGGCGACGCCATTGGCAGAGACAAAGAGCGCGCCCGAGCCACCCGCTGCACCACCTACCCCCGCCCACACGACCAAGAGGGAATGCCTTCACTGCCGCCATGGTGCCTGCCAGAGAGCCAACCATGCGGACCGCCATCCAGGGCCGCCACCCCGGCATCCATGTCCAAGGCTCCACAAACCGTCCACGTCATGGTGCATCCACCTCGGTAGGAGTAAAAGGGAGCTCCTTTCACTCCTAGCCCAGCATGAATCACGGAGTATGGGTCGATGCCACAATAGGAAGCACCCACGCCTTCGTCTCTAGTCAGTCCCGGTGCACCGGGGGATACACTACCTCGTGACTCCCGACGGCTGTCGCCGAGCACACTCTCACAACGCCATGTCCGTGGCCCTTGACGCCGATGTGCCCGACAGCGTTTCGCAGCCTCGACCACCACCCACGTCCACCATACCCGCGAGGAGAGGGACCTCAACGCCCACAGGCACCTCCCGGATCGAGCCCAAGCGCACCTATCCAGAGCGCAAACTCCAACTCGCCCCGGGCCCCGTCCAGATCCGCTCGAGCACAAGCCCCAACTCACAGCCATGCCATCGGCCTAGAGAAAGGCGAAGGAGGCCCGCTGCTACCACCTAGCGCCACCGGCGGGGGGCCGACACCCATCTCTGAGCACCGCCGCCCCACCGAACCGCACCATCCATACCCCCAAACTAGGCAACTCCAGCCGCAAAAGCCATCGGATCACCTCACCATGGCATAACACCGCGCCAACCACCTCCAGTAGCCGAGACGACCGGCGACGGCTGGCCCCCGCTACCTTAGCCCGCGCCGCCCACGTGCAGCAGGCCGGCGGAGCCCCCACGATCCAGATCTGGACCGAGAAGTTCACCACAGCCGCCCCACGCCGGCATGAAATGCTTGGCAGCGGATCTGCAGCCACTCGCGCCTCCGTGCCAGAGAGCCGCCGTCCGGCCGCCCCGGACGCAGCCGCACCGCGCCACCCTGCATAGCTGCGCGCATCCGCGCTGTCCAGCGCCAGACACCGAAGTGAGGAGGGCCCGCCGCCACCGACACCGGCCGGGCTTTGTCCGGAGACGACGGGGAGGGGGAGGGGAGGGTTGGAGGCGACGACGCGTGGTTTCGCACCCCCCTCCCCCCCCCCGGCGCTCGCAAGAGCGGGCTAAGCGGGACAATAACTGGCTTTCGTAGTTTCAGTTCAATCTGGTTGGCCAACACTCAGTTTCATACAACATTGTGGGTTGAACGCCGTCCTATAGAACATGCCTTTTAGCTTTGTGGCACTCTCTTGTCACACTGAGCTTGGCGCCTTATCCATCCGGCTTTGATTCGATGGTTCACATCTTCATCGATATCCTCATCCTTCTGCAGCATTGACCCCAAATATCAAAAGGTATCCTTCTAGGGCACCACCTGACCATCAGGGCTAACCTCCTCCTCGTGCCTAGTAGCACTGAAACCGCACTTCATGTACTCGATTTTAGTTCTACTAAGTCTAAAACCTTTTGATTTCAAGGTTTGTCTCCATAGCTCTAACTTCCTATTGACCCGATCCGACTATCATCGCTAGCACCACATCATCCACAAAGAGCATACACCATGGGATATCTCTTTGTATATCATGTGTGACCTCATCCATCACCAAAGCAAAAAAATAAGGGCTCAAAGCTAACCCCTGGTGTAGTCCTATTTTAACGAGAAAGTCATTAGTGTTGCCATCACTTGTTCGAACATTGTCACAACATTATCGTACATGTCCTTGATGAGGGTAATGTACTTTGCTGGGACTTTGTGTTTCTCCCAGGCCCATCACATGACATTCTGTGGTATCTTATCGTAGGCCTTCCCGAGTCAATGAACACCATTTTGCTCCCTGTATTTCTCCACAAGTTGTCGCACCAAGAAAATGGCTTCCACGGTCGACCTCCCAGGCATGAAACCAAATCACGCTTGTCATTCTTAAGCGATGCTCAATGACTCTATCCCATAACTTCACTGTATGGCTCATCACCTTAATTCCACGGTAACTAGTACAACTCTGAACACCCCCTTGTTCTTGAAGACTGGTACTAATATACTCCTCTCCATTCTTCTGGTATCTTATTTGCCCGAAAAATGGGGTTGAAAAGCTTAGTTAGCCATACTATCGCAATGTCTTCGAGACCTATCCACACCTCAACGGGCATACAATCAGGGTCCATCGTCTTGCCTCCTGACCTCAGACTTCTAGATTCGCCGCACAAAACGTCTGCTGGTATCATCGAAAGAGTAGTTAGTTTAATGGTAGAGCTCTCATTCTCCCCATTGAACAACATGTCAAAGTACTCCCCGCCATCTATGCAAGTCTCCTTGTCCTTCACCTGAACAACATGTCGAAGTACTCCCCGCCATCTATGCTAGTCTCCTTGTCCTTCACCTGAACAACAAGTTGAAGTACTCCCCGCCATCTATGCTAGTCTCCTTGTCCTTCACCAGGAGCTGGTCTGCTCCGTCCTTGATGCATTTGATTTGGTCGACATCCCTCGTCTTCCTCTCTCGGATCTTGGCCATCTTATAGATTTCCCTTTCACTTTCCTTCGTGTCTAACCGCTGGTAGAGGTCCTCATACGCCCGACCACTTGCTTCACTCACAGCTCGCTTTGCGGCCTTTTTTGCCATCTTATACTTCTCTGTGTTGTCTGCACTCCTATCCAGGTAAAGGCGTCTGAAACAATCTTTCTTCTCCTTAATAGCCTTCTCGACATCATCATTTCACCACCAGGTATCTTTAGCTTCGCTTCTACTTCCTTTGGACAATCCAAACTCCTCTAAGGCCACCTTACGAATGCAAGTCGCCATCTTCATCCATATTGTCTGCATCACCTCCTTCCTTGCAAGGCTTCTCCTTAATAACCGTCTCCTTGAACGCCTGAGCTACCTCCTCCTTGAGCTTCCACCACTTTGTTCTAGCGACTTTGGCACGAATCCGAAAGCTGAAGTCAACCACCACAAGCCTATGTTGAGAGACAACACTCTCTCTGGGCATGACCTTACAATCTAGGCACGCCTGCCTATCTTCTCTTCTCGAAAGATTGAAATCAATCTGGCTAAGAGTGTTGACCACTACTAATAGTCACCAGATGTGATTCTCTTTTTAAAGAGGGTGTTAGCTACAATCATATCGTAGGCTAGAGCAAAGCTTAAGACATTTTCCCCTTTTTTATTCCTGATGCCATTGCCAAAGCTCCCATGCACCCCTTCAAAACCGATGTTAGATGTACCCATGACCCCAAAGACAGTTGACTGCATAAAAAGAAAAAAATGAAGCCACTAAAATCATGCTTCCTAGATCAAAATCAATTATCAACGGTAAGAAAGATACAAATAACTAGATAAGTACAGTATGTGAACTTCTAAAGCAAGTAGCTGACATATGAATACAAGAAAAATAATAATAAGATCTAGCCCATGAACAAGTAGATTATAAAGCCTATTGCTTTCCACAACATTGTCCACTATCTATAGTATAAAATTCAATAACAACCACTATTAGAAATTAGACCCAAACGCTAAAAAGCGCGCGTGTGTGTGTTGGTTGTCTTGTTCGAGTACACATGCATGCACCATCCGATTTGGCACCGCCCCGTCTGGTCTTCCTTATCTTATCCAGTCCCTCACTTCTCTGGTTCACTAGTAGGAAAACCCTTATAGGTTGAGAAATTTAATGGCGCCGACCAAAATCCGTGCGCCACTAGTATCTTCGGTAAAAACCACAAGCGTGAGAAACTTTGTCAGCGC
Source organism: Triticum urartu (assembly GCF_003073215.2). Taxonomy (NCBI): domain Eukaryota; kingdom Viridiplantae; phylum Streptophyta; class Magnoliopsida; order Poales; family Poaceae; genus Triticum; species Triticum urartu. The sequence continues at coordinate 147,198,819 of NC_053022.1, forward strand.
TACTTGTGAGTTCACATTAGTGTCGTTGGAGGACACCAACGGCACTAGTAATTGGACCCAGCTACCTGCGAAGCCAAGAGTTGATAGCGGTGTCTAAAAAGATCCTTTGCCGGTACTACTTCCTTTTCTATTGGCGTTGGTCTGTAAGGGTAATGCCACAAGTAACATTATCCGCTTATGCCATGTGGGCCCCGAAATCTAGAGGCGTTGGCCACTAGTGGTGTGGGCTATTTCGACCTTCGTCACAAGATATATTGGGACCCACATGTCATGTGCACCTCTGTGCGTGTTTTATTAGTGGCGTTGATTCTTCTGTAGCATCGAAAGTGCTTTTCGTAATAGTGGCGTCGATTTTGTTGCCAATGCTACAAATGTGTATGGGGGGCAATAATTGAGCTCACCCCAGTGTAGGCATGTGAGCCTTTCTTCTTCCTTTCCTCACTCTCTTCCTCTCAAAAACTCCATTGCATCGTGTTTGTAATCCCAAGGACACCAAGATCAACGTCACGCTCAAGCTTCTAGACATCAAGGCAACACACAAAAGCACGGACTCGAGCATGGATGCTACATTGGAGTATCTACATGAAGTTCTTCTCGATGGTAACACATTACCTACTGTCGTCGATGAGTCAAAGAAGGTCGTGAACCCTATTGATTTGCTGCACTTAAGATACCACGCCTGCATCAATGACTGTATCATTTATCGGAATGAGTACGAATACCGAACAGTCTGGAAAGTGCGAGGAACCCCGATTCAACCAGGAAAAGCAAACTCCTCATAAGGTTGTATTGTACTTTCCTATCATTCCTCGTTTGCAGTATCTACATGCCAACAAGACGCGGAGCACTTGCATTGCCACAAGGATAGGAAGCTGGCGGGTGAAGACGACGGCATGTTGAGGCACACTGCAAATGGTTGCCAATGAAAAGCAAGGAACATCGTGGCGGGTGTGAGTACAGATGGAATTAATCCTTTCAGCAACCAAAGCAGCACACACAAGACCTTGCCTATCTTTGTATGGTTCTACACCCTACCACCTTGGCACTACATGAAGCGGAAGTATATACAGATAGTTATGATATTTCAAGGGCCGACACAACCGGGGAATGGTATTAACTTATATCTCGAGCTACTGAAGGAGGAGCTACTCACATTATGGGTTGTTGAAGGTGTCAAAACCTAGGACGCTAGCTAAGGAAAATATTTCCCTATGAGAGTTATCTTGCTTACAACGTGCATGAGTATCTCGGTTATGGGCATGTCTTTGGCTAGGTGTGCCACGAACACTGCGGTTGTGTTAAGTGAATGGATGATACGTCTTATGTCCAGCTAAAGCGCATAACAGGCGGCTCTAAGAAAACCGTGTTCATAGAGCATGGGGGGTGGCCTAATGAGGATGACGAGTGGAGAAGTCATAGAGATTTGTTCAACGGTACAAAAGAGACTGCCAAAGGCCACGTAAGAGGAGCAGAAAAGAAATCCTCATTTGTTGAAGTGTTGGAAATAGTGCCCTGCGAATGGAAAGACAAAGCGGAAGGCCCTCGATCCGTTGTTAAAAAGTATGGAAAAGGAAGTCTGTTTTTTGGGACTTGCCTTACTGGCATCTTTTCAATACACCTCATAGTGTTGATGCCATACATATCATGAAAAATGTCTGCTAGAGTGGTTGGTACCCTGTTCAACATGCCAAAAAGACAAAAGATGTTCCAAAGTCAAGAAAAGATTTGAAAGAACACACTATAAGGAATGAATTGACTCAAACGGTCGGAATGACATGGCTGAGGGCAAAACATCAAAAAGTGATGATCTGAAGCAGCACAAGGGTTGTGGAGGAGCAAACTCCACCTTGCTACTACGATGTGTACAACACTAGTGTTGAAGGAACAACTTCAACGTGCAGCACTAGATATCGCTCTAGTGCCAAATGTAGGCCGATATGGCAGCAAGAGTTCAATCCAGAACTCCTAGAGCACAAGATCTACTCCAAGATCTTAGATAAGAACAACAAGTTCTATTATATGTAGTGGGTACATAGTCTCCTCATCATTCTCCCCTAGTTGTTTGGAATTTGCCCTCGAGTTATCTTCATAGAGTGCTTCTTTTGGATGGTAGAGAGTCAAGTCCGCAACATTGAAAGTGTTGGATATACCCATGTCGCTTGGAAGATCTATCACATAAGCATTATCATTTATCTTCCTCACGATAGAGAAGGGCCCATACCTTCGCTGCCTAAGTTTCCCTTTAACACCTAAAGTTAGCCCCTCTTTTTCGGAGGTATACCATCACCTTATCAACAACTTGGAATGATTTTGGCCTCCTTTTGCAGTCAGCAAATTGTTTATATTTCTGATTTTGTGCTTCCAAAACACCACGAATCTCTTCAAATAACTCAGTGTAATTATCAGAAAACGACAATGCAGACTTTGAGTTTCCCCTTGATGGTAGCTTCACCAGATCCACCATGTGTGTTGGAACTTTAGTGTAGACAATGGAAAAATGGCTCCTTCCCGTGGATCTATGCTTGGAATTATTGTAGAACTCTGCAAGAGATAGAGCTAAATCCCATTGTCCCTTTCTTTCTCCACAAATGCAACGGATCAGATTACCCAAAAACTTGTTAACCACTTTCGTTTGTCCATCTGTTTGTGGATGAGCAGTGCTAGAAAATTTCAATTCAGTGTTGAATTGCTTCCACAAAGTGAGCCAAAATGCAGCAAGAAACTTGCTACCACAGTCTAACACGATGGACCTTGGTACTCCGTGAAGTCTGACCACTTCTCGAAAGAATAGATTTTGCCACATGATGAGCATTCGTTATCTTGTAGCATGGGATGAAATGAGCCATCTTAGAGAATCTGTCCATGACCACAAACACAACATCACTTGCTCGCCTTGTTCTTGGCAAGCCCAAGACGAAGTCCATAGAGATGTCCTCCCATGGAGCAACAGGAATAGGCAAAGGCATGTATAACCCTGTGTTCTAGACTTGGCCTTTGCAGGTTTGACATATGGGGCATCGCTAAACAAACTTTTCAGCATCTCTCTGTAGTTGTGGCCAAAAGTAGCGAGCTTCTAGGTTAGTGATAGTCTTCTCCCGTCCAACATGGCCACTAAGATCACTTGAATGGAGTTCTCTAATTAGCTTGTTGCGCAGAGAACTCCTTGGGATGCACAAACGATCATTTTTGAAGAGATGGCCATCCTGCACCAAATAGTCGTCACCTAATGGCTACCCCTGATGTGCTTCACCCAAACATGGCCAAGTCTTCATCATCCTCATACAACTCCTTTATTTGATCCATGCCTGGAAGTTCAGCCTCAAAAGAAGTCAAGAGGCATGCACGACAACTCAAAGCATCGGCCACTCGGTTAGTTGTCCCAGATTTATGCATGATGAGATAGTTAAACCTCTTCAGAGGAGTGCACGACGACTCAAAGCATCGGCCCATCTCGCTAGCATGCGGTCAACATGCATTTGATTTCTAAAATGCTTCAAGGATTGATGGCCACTATATACAATGAACTCTTTAGGCAGCAAATAAACTTCCCAAGTTTTCAAGGCTATGAAACGGCATACAATTCTTGCTGATAGGCGCTCCATTTTTGTCTAGCTTCACTTAACTTCTCACAAACGAAAGAAATGGGGCTTCCTTTCTTGAGATAGAACAGCTCCAATGCCTACTCCACTTGCATCACACTCCAACTCAAAACTCTTGTTGAAATCAGGTAGCACCAAGACAGAAGCTTGTGATAGTTTTTGTTTAATCTCATTGAAACTAGCTTCAGCTGCTTCTGTCCATTGGAACCTTCCTTTCTTCAAACACTCGGTAATTGGTGCCATGATAGTGCTGAAATTCTTCACAAATCGCCTATAGAAAGTTGTAAGGCCATGAAAACTTCTTACCTCAGAAATGGTCTTCGGAGTTGGCCATTCTCGGATTGCTTTCAACCTTAGAATAATCAACACGAATACCGTCACATGTTATGACGAATCCAAGGAAAAGAAGTTGTATTTGCAAGAAAACACATTTCTTCAAGTTGACGTAGAGCTGATTTTCCCTTAGTACTTCCAACACCTTCTGAATGTAATCAAAGTGTTCATCCTCATCCTCGCTATAGATCAAGATGTCATCGAAATAGACCATAACAAAGTGGGATAAGAAGGGTCATTAGGACTTGATTCATGAAGTGCATAAAGGTACCTGGTGCATTTGAGAGTCCAAACGGCATGACTAGACATTCAAACAACCTTCTTTTGCCTTGAAGGTTGTTTTCCATTCATCCCGGGGTCTGATACGGATTTGATGATATCCACTTCTTAAATCCAGCTTTGTGAACACTCTTGCTCCACTAAGCTGATCCGACATATCATCCAGACAGGGAATAGGGAATCTATACCTTACAGTGATCTTGTTAATGGCTCTACTGCCCGCACACATGCGCCAAGATCCATCTTTCTTTGGCGCGAGTAGGGCTAGTACAGCACATGGGCTAATACTTTCTCAAATGTGCCCCTTTTGAAGCAATTCCTCCACTTTCTCCTTCAATATATCATGCTCCTTTGGGCTCATTCGATAGCATGGAAGATTAGGAAGACTTGCTCCCGGAATTAAGTCAATTCTATGTTGAATTCCTATCATCGGTGGCCTTGTGGCTCTCCAAGTATGTTCTGAAATTCTGCCAATAAACCACGTACCTTTGCTGGAATTTGAACAGTCAGGCGCTCTTCTCCTTTTACAACAAGTGTAGCACACAAATTTGCCTCCTTCAAGTCTTCCATAAACTCATGAGAGGTATGGGAGATAGTTAACATAGTTTTCCCCTCCTCCTTAGGGGTATTACCTTCAGTTTGTTTGGTAAAATAATGATCTTTCTCTTGTTGGAAATGAAAGAGTAAGAATTTTCCTTGCCCTTGTGTGTAGTATCCACATCAAATTGCCAAGGTCTCCCAAGAAGAACATAGCTGGCATCTATATCAACTACGTCACGCAACACGTTTGAGCAATAATGTTTTCCCAAAGGAAGTAGTATGTTGCATTGTTTGGTAATCCTCATATTCACTCCTTTCTTGATCCACCCAATAGTGTAGGGTTTGGATGATCATTAGTATCATGACTTAAATGGTTCACCAACTTCTGGGAGATAAGATTCTCGCAACTGCTACTATCAATCACTAATTTGTATACCTTGCTATTCACTGCGCATTTGCTCTCAAATATTTTCTTCCATTGTGTGACGTCTGGTTGTGGTGTGGAACATAGGAGACGCTGAATCACACATACCACCTCTTCACCTTCTTCTTGACAAACCTATTGTCCCTCTACATCTTCAGATTCGTATTCTTCCTCATCGCCTTCACCATCATGGATAGTTGTGTTAACAAATTTCCTTAGTGTCAACTGCTGGATATGTGTCCCTCTTCACCACATTTATAATATTTTGGGCCTTTATTTGACTTACGCTTGCCTCTAGTTTGCTTCTGGATGGGTCATTTTGCCTTTGGCATGAGGATATGGAGGATATGGAGCCTTAGTTGCCATTCTTGTCCTCACAAACCTCTTTGCCTTTAAGACCAGAGCTTGTGCTTGATCAATTGACCAGATTTGTTGCATCATCAATCGATCTTGAATCGCATCATCGACACCATTGATGTACCTTGCAACTTGTTGATCTTCAGTTTCAGCAAGGTTGCACATCACTTGTAACCTTAGAAACTCCTCAATGTAATCTGCAACGGTCCTATTTCCTTGAGCAGAAATTTGAAATTGGATAAATAGGATCTGGTCATAATCAGCTGGCAAAAATCTCCCTTTCAAGAGACCTTTCATTTGCTGCCAAGTTCTCACACGAGGTTCTCCTCTCAGCTTGCGCTCTTCTTGAACGCGATGCCACCATGCACCGGCTCCTCCTTTCAGCTTGTATGTGACCAAAGGAACTCTACGATCTTCTGAAACCTCCATGACCTCAAAGAAAGTCTCCACTTCATATAACCAGTCTAGGCACCCTTCAATATCAACATTTCCTTTAGAAGTTGGGATCTCAGCTTTCACCTTGTATGTATCTCTTGCATATGTAGGGTTGTTACTCTCCGATATGCGTAGAGATCTAGTTCTTCAAGGGTATCATCATATTCTTCACCTTCAGAAGCTTCAACATAAATTGGCCTTCTTGAAGCATGTTGTTGTGGCGGTCTTGCTCCAAGATTACCTCTCCTTCTTTGATGAGCCTCTTCTTCTTCTTTAGATGAATCTCCTTCATTGGTGACCCTTTCTTATCATCTCGACCAGCTGGTCAAATCTCCGATTAAGATCTTCACACAACTCTTTGATTTGTTGTTCTGCAGCATCCATCCTCTTCCCAAATTGCTCCATTGCTTGCTGCAACTTGCTCTCGAAGAGGATAGTAAGAACTAGTATGGGTCAACGAGGCTCTCATGCCACCTGAAGCAGCACAAGCGTTGTGGAGGAGCAACTCCACCTTGCTGCTACGATGTGTACAACACAAGTTTTGAAGGAACAACTTCAGCGTGCAGTGCTAGATATCGCTCTAGACGAATGTAGGCCGATATGGCAGCAAGAGTTCAATCCAAAACTCCTAGAGCACAATATCTACTCCAAGATCTTAGATAAGAAGAACAAGTTCTATTATAGGTAGTGGGTACATAGTCTCCTCATCATGATCATTGTCCCCGCGCTTGCTTCACTCTAGATGACAATGAGATTGATCAAATTTCAAGTGCCTCGGAGGTATCAAAGTTAGTTCCGGGTACTATGGGAGCCCTTGGAGATATTTAGACATGAAAAAACGCCGGGTCTTCGAATGAAGTGCCATGACTGTCATGTGATAATGACAAGGTTACTTCCGGTTGAACTTAAGAGGAGTAATGGACAAGCATGTCCGCGATACACTTCTTGACCTTTGCAATGTTTTCGACGTTATCTCTCATAAGTCTATTAGTTTGAAACGACTCGCAAGGCCACAAGAAGAAATCATTGTCATACTATGTGAGCTTGAGATCTACTTCCTGCCCGCATTTTTTTACGTTATGGTACGTCGTTGGTCCATCTTGTTCATGAGATAATCAAACTGGGACCGGTATTCTTTCACAACATGTTCCCATGCGAAAGGATGAATGGGTTCGTCAAGGGATGCGTTCCTAACAAGGCCCATCCAGATGGAAGCATCATGCAGGGATAGAAGACCGAGGAGTGTGTCTCTTTCTGCATATTACATTGATGTCGGGAAATCTATTGGTTTGCCCGTTAATAAGCATGCTGACAAGCTTGAATGAGTAGGTAGCGCCATTCTGAAACCGTATTTGCATGTGCATCATGATAGACAAGAGGCTACCCTTTTGCAACTAGGCGAGCCTTGTGCTTTAAAATTTCACCACTTGGACTCTTTTTGACTTTGTACACTCACTTGAGAAAAACTAGCCTTGTGTTCCACCAGTAGATCAATTAGGAACCAAGTGGCATTCTAAGTTATTGATGACATCTCTTCATCAATGGCTCTTCGCCAACATGCCTCTTCCTATGCATCTTCTAGAGACATCGGCTCTTCTGCCCCGAGCATGCACTCATTCTCATCACTGAGGTCAAGGTCACTTCTGGTGTTGAGTGATTTGCTAGGTCCTTACTGCTGCTTCACTTTTAGTAGTAGCTTCTAGCGCAGGATAGTAGACTGAAAACTCAATTCCCCTATTTTGCATCTCACACCGCACTCCATTCCCACGGTTTTGCTTCATTAAACACCACATTCCTTGTGACAATGACTTGCTTGTAGGATTGAAACACCTGTAGGCTTTTGTCAGTGGTTCGTATCCAATTGGAACAACACGGATGCTTTTGTCCTCTAGCTTAGACTGGTTTGGCTTTGTGATCTTTACATAATCAACACACCAAAAAGTGCACAAGTGATAAATTTTTGGCTTTCTGTTAAACCAAGCCTCATACGGTATCCTGTCCTTCACACTTTGTAGGAGCTCTATTCAAGATATACACAACCGTGGTGACTGCCTCTCCCCAAAATGATCTAGGAACACACATGCTTTTCAAAAGACTTCTTACTATGTAGATGACTGTCTGATTTCTACGTTCTACCACACCCTTTTGTTGTGGTGAATATGGTGTGGTGAGGTCATGTTTAATTCCATGCTCATCACAATATTCAACAAAATTCTTTGAATTAAACTCTCCATCTCTGTCTGTTCTAAGATATTTCAGTTCACAACTCACTTACTTTTCATCTCTCCTCTCTTTCTGACTTTTATGTATAGTTGCCAAAGCCTGATATTTACTTTTTAACCTATCCACATGTATCTATTGTAATCATAAACAACCAACAACAAGTAGTTGTTCCCTGCCGGCGTTGGTGGTGATACATGCCCACATAGATCAGCGTGCACAAGTCTTAGTGATACAGGCCCACATAGATCAGCATGCACAATTCTTAGTGATTGCTCTACCCTGCAAGCATCACAGATCTGTTCTATATGATCTACCTAAGGTAGTCCCACTACTATTTGCTTTCTAGCAAGATCACGCAATGCATTGAAATTTAAGTGTCCATACCTAGCATGTCAAGTCCATGAAGTATCCCCTGCATTTGCCGTCAAGCAAATTGGCCTTGTCAGACTAAGATCAAGGCTATATAATCTTACAACAGCAGATCAACATCCTCAATGGCCCATCTTTTCTGCCACACATCTCACTTTCTTATTGGCAAACTTCCATTCCCCCTTTGGTTGTTCTATGCTCTGTCTACTAGAAGTAACACTTCCACCTCCTACCTTTTCTTCACTCCCAGAACTCACCTCGGATCTCTTGTTACCAACGAAATGTTCCCACTTACAACGAGATACCATAAGGTGCATACCATCGACGGGGTTGCCGAAGCGTTTGACGAACTCGCTCGTCATGCGCCTTGTATCGTTCGACAAGGTCCTCCAAAATGAGGGTTTAAGCGGCACACATTGCTCAATCGAAGTGACAATCTACATATAGTGCACCGGTGCCACTTGAAGGAACTTTTGGACCACGCACAACTCTAACAATATGTCACCAAGTGCACGGATCCCTGCAAGGAGCATTGTAATCCTGCTCACGAAGTCATCAATGAACTCCGTGTCTCCCATCTACAACACCTCAAATTCCTTGCACGGTGACTGAAGACTTGCTTCCCTCACACGATCATACCCCAAATGAGATATCTTGATGGCATCCCAAGCAGCTTTAGCATAATCACAGCTGGCGAGAGACGATATCACAGAGTCTGGTATAGCAGAATAGATCGTGAACAAAGCTTCCTTGTCCATGTCATAATCCACGGTTGTGCTCAACATCACCTCCCACACATGGGCCGATTTGCAGGGCCACACATCTTCATGGCCCAAATCATATAGTTTGTGCGTGTGAGCTGCGGCCATGTGACATGGAGGCGCGGTTGCTGAGGCACAATGACGGGCTGCGTAGTCAGCAACAGCAACCCACCTCCTCCGCTGACCTTGATGGCCTTCAGCTTCTGCTCCACCAATTCCGCGCGTTTCGCCTCGATCTGCTTCTTCGTTGCCTTGGCTATATCCGTCGGCGACGGTGCATATGCCATTGCTTTCTCCTCTTGCCTCGAGCTTCGATGCCAAATGATGGTCTACAAGCCTTCCTCTCCTTCTGCTCTACTTCCACCAATTCCGCACGTTCCGCCTCAGTCCGCTTCTTCATTGCCTTGGCTATCTCCGTCAGCGGCGGTGAATATGCAATTGCTTTCTCCTCCTGCCTCGAGCTCCAATGCCAAATGATGGTCTACAAGCCTTCCTCAGCCTCACTATGACCGCGGATACCACGAGACGCTCAATCTCACAGGAACCTAAATCAGGCAAAAGCTCAAATGGGTTGAGTGCACACTAAAACTGCAACCAAGAAGCAGAGGAAGACCAGCAAGAGAGAACCAAGAAAAGAGGAGTGTTTTGGTCGGCACTACATCGCATGCCATTTTGCTATTTCTGGGATTAATTCTCAAGCGGCAAGAGCTGAGGAGATATGCACCCTCTGCCGCAGCAACGTACACTCAGGAGCGCGCCTGCCAGTTGCGCCCTGCTCACCCACTCGTTTTGCTGACTGTTGTGCCTAGCAAGTCAAGGAGCCCATAGTGTTCAGGGCATGGCCAACACGTCATGGCCTATGCACCTCCTTATTATTACAACAAACTCAAAGAAGAAAGCAAAGCTTGAATAATAGAGGACATGATTAATCTAACACCCACCCCCATGCCGCTCGACAATGGCTGCCATGGCACCTAGCCTACAAGGATATTGAACAGGACGTGATGCTCAGCGAGGTCCGACGCTGAAGCGATCCTGACCAGCACTGGTTCCCATGCGGCTCAGCGGCGACCACCTTTGTATTAGCCTCCCAGAAAACAGCAACGACAACAACCAGAACACTCTAAGTGGATGGATTGAATCGATGGGAAAGCTCGACCAGGTCAGTCGCCGGGAGACTCCAATAGTGCGCAACCAAATCCTCCACTTCAATTTAGGCATAGACATTGTCATCAGGGTGTGGTGTTGTTGGTACTTCTCCCATCGACCATGAGAACAAGGGGAGGAGCAACACCAAGCACCACACCACCAGCTGAAGGAGGAGCGAAGCAGCACGCAAAGCAAAAGCAACATCAGCTAGGGGAGAAGAGCTGGCAAAGGAGAAAAGCACCAACAATAGGAACAACCTGCTACAGCCGTGGAGGATAGCTAGGGGTAGAGCATCAACAGCTGGCGGCACGACAACGACAGTAGAGGTGGCAACGGAAGAGGCAGTTGGATGGGTGTCGGGCTGGAGAGCTTCTTCTGGAGCTAGGGCTCCACGAGCATGGCCTTATCCGCCAGCCCTAACACCTAGGGATAGGCCCTTTTACAGCAAAAACGTAGTCGCTCGACTCAAATTCCTGGACTAGTCGAGATTAGTCGTGGAGAAGTCGAGTAGTCGATTGATTACCTCTATGAGTCAAGTCGATACACCTGGTCAACACTGATGTTAGGACTGTAAGACTAGTCGCACAACTCATAATCCTTATCATAGGCATTTTTGGGGGTCAAAATAGGTGCACCCAAACTAGTAGCTCTGTGTTTTGGTTATTTAACGCTAAATTGCCTACTAGCTGCACGTTATCTAATCCACGAGCGTCCTAAGTTGCTAAATGTTCTTAGCTACACTCCACCAATTAAGTTGCATATTAACTTCTGTTACAACTATTGAGATGGAGGCTAACCAGGGCATCAATACCACTGGCAGCTCTTGCCTGAGCAGACACCCTCGTGCCCTCCTTCTAGGTCACTTGGCGGTAGTGGTCATGGGCCTCATGGGCTAACCTGCGCGTCGATGCACTGGCGACTCTTGTCTGAGCAAACATCCTCACGCCCTCCTTCTACGTCACTTGGTAGTAGTGGGCCTAGGCCTCATGGGCCAGGTGATGAGCACTCTCATAAAACACTCCCCCTCAAGAGGGGTGATAGATATGTATCATTCCCATCCTGTCACACGCTAAACTGCATTCTCTGGTTCTCAGTGCTTTAGTCAAGCAAATCTACAATTTGCTACCCTGAACTCACATTATCTTGATCCTAGCATCCAATTTTTATTTGATAAAGAATATGTTAATCTCCACATGTTTGGTTCTATCATGTTGAACTGGGTTGTTTGCTATGTTAATTGCCGACTTTTTGTCGCACCATACATTCATACAACTGCTCTTAAATATTTTTAGCTCTTCTAATAGATTCCTTGTCCATAACAACTCACTCAATCGCTAGGACATGGCTTTGTATTCAACCTCTGCAGTTGATTTGGAAACAACATGTTTCTTGCTTCTCCATGACACTAGATTTCCTCCTACAAAAACACAATGGCCTAAAGTTGATCACCTGTCATCTAGGCAGCTAACCCAATCAGCACCACAATAACCATGCCTAACAAGGTGTCCCTAACTCTTGTATATCAGTCCTTCCCGAGGAGAACCCTTCAGATATCTCAAGATTCTATATATCGCCTCAAGATGTTTGCTTCTAGGCTCATGCATATATCTGCTCACAACAGTTACTTCAAATGCAATGTCTGGTCGTGTATGACACAAGTACAACAATCTTCCCACCAATTGCTGGTATTTTTCTTTATCCACCAAAACACCAGATTGAGCAGTCACTATGCTTTTGGTCAACTGGGGTTGAAGCAGCTCAACCCAACATGCCAACATCATAGAGGAGGTCCAAGGTATAATTTCTTTGAGAAAGAGCTATTCCTTCTCGAGACCTGGCCACTTCCATACCAAGGAAATACTTGAGTCGACCAAGATCTTGAAATTTGAAGGCCTTACTCAGACACCCCTTTAACCTTGTTATCTCTACGTCATCGTCATCGGTGATAATGGTATCATCAACGTAAATTGCAATGGTAGCCACTTTTCTTTTTAGAGTGTCTATAAAACAAACCATTGCATTGTCCATACCCCATGTCACATATCACCCGTCTAAACTTGTCAAACCAATCTCTTGGAGTCCGCTTTTGTCCGTAAAGGGCTTTCTTCAGCCTGCATACCTTGCCAACAGTCTTAGAAGTTGAGAACCTAGGTGGAATATCCATGTACACCTTCCCCTGCAAGTCCCCATGCAAGAAGACATTCTTCACATCGAGCTCGTGTAAAGGCCACCTGGAATTTGCTATGCAGGAGATCAAAATCTTCACGGTGCTACTAGGGCAAAGGTCTCGACGTAGTCAATGCCATATTTCTGGTTGTACCCCCCTCGCCACAATTCTTGCTTTGTACCTTTCAACCTTTCATTTTGCATTTTGCTTCATAGTGTTATACCCAGTTGCAGTTGCATGACTTCTTTCCTGTTGGAAGAGTTGTTAGTACCCATGTCTTGTTCTTAGACAGAGCCTCCATCTCATCCACCATGGCCTCCACCACTTTGAGTCCTCCTTCACCTTCTTGTAGTCAATCGGTACATGGACTAAATAGAAGCAACAAATGCTTTGTGGGCTGCTTTGTGGACTGGAGATAATGCTTCATACAACAACAAAGCCTTTAGTCTAAAACAAGTCGGGGTAGGCTAGAGGTGAAACCCATAAGATCTCGTGACCAACTCATGGTTCTGGCACATGGATAGCAAGCTTCCACGCACCCCTGTCCATGGCTAGTTCTTTAGTGATATTCCAATCCTTCATATATATATATTTACGGACTCCTTCCATGTCAACTTCGGTCTACCCCGACCTCTCTTCACAGTCGAGATATTTGTCAAGGTGCATGATGTGCTATATATGCATACTCTAATCTAACCTACCCCTTTTCGTTCCAGTTTAGCTTTACCTTGCTAATCCAAAGAAAGAAAATAACTTAATAGATTGCTCTTTCATGTCAATTGCTCATTCCTGAATCTGTCTTGTGCCAAATAATTCAGATCAAACCCGTTGGCAGTATTAAATCTATGTTAGCAAAAAATAGCTTTCTTTTATTACCAAACACATGTTGGTTTGCTTATCTATGTAATTGGTTAAATAATGTATATCTATGTAATGTTATTGCCAAAGTTATAATGATATGATATTATATTTTGACTTGATATTCGGATATAGTACACTTCCAGAGCGATTGTTATCACTTGCCCCCCTCCCCCCCACCCCCCCCCACCCCAACCCCACCCCCCATGGTTAACTCCTGGCTCCACCCCATCTTGGAGAGGTAGAAAAGAGGCAAACGGTGAACATTGTTTGGTTGCCTGGCCTAAAGTTTGTCGCCTTAATGTTAGTAGTAACTTGCACAGGTTTTGATTAGGGACTCAGTTTCTGGTTGCGATAGATGCAGCTGATGAGGCCTAAGACATCTTGACATGACTCATAGATTTGTAGCCTAAGACACAGAATTGACTCACTAGCTTACTACGTAAGGAAAAGACTTAACTTATTGACGAACTGCTACAAGGATTACTCTAACAATTCTCCTCCTAATCCTTGCAAATCAAACTTGAATTGATTTGAACCATCCCAATCCTAGCACGCCACTCATGGAATTAGAATGTCAACGAGTTGGTCTGTGGTGCTGATGTAGTTGGCATTGACACTCCCATCCTCCAAACAGTCCTTTATAAAATGGTATCCAAGTCGATGTGTTTGTTGCGTCCATAGAAGACTGGGTTCTTGGCCAACGCCAAGAAGGACTGCTTGTCCACCATTAGCTCGACTGCACAGCTTCTCACCCTTTTTGCAGGGAACTAAAGGGCTTTATTAAATCAAAGGGGCTCCGACACTGTCAACCATGAGGCTAGTAACCAAAAACTCGGGGGGGGGGGGCCCATCCAACACTTCGTCACCTCTAGTGTGCAAGCATTTCGCACATAGGTGGGCCAGAACGTTGACATGTCTCTTTACATGATGAATAGCAAAAGAGGTAAAACAAGACGTTGGCCCTTCAATGTCTAATAATGGCGCTATCAACAAGCACAAAGAAACGGCTTAAGTTCCAGAGATTGACCACTTCAAACTGCAAGTTTCCATCTCTACTCGCGCAAAGCCTCGAAGCTTAGCAAAGATCACACCTTCACGAAGAGATATTGCCTTCACAACAAGTGGACCAGTGACACCCTCAATAGGCTTACACCAAGCACCCACGCAGGCCGAGGATGATCGGGCAACGTGCCCCTACTCCACCCAGCCGTGCATCCATAGATATTCCTTCATCAGAGTTAATCTTTATGCAATCAAACTCAACAGGTCTCCATCCATGACCTGGCAAGATTCTAGCGTGCTTCCCTCGTAATTCCAACAGCGACAGGGCCTCCCTAGTCACTTTCATTGAATGCACCGGGTCCAAACTTGCCTTATCATGAGTGATATTGTTCTTGGAGATAGCCGACATAACCGTGATAATTTTTGCACGATCTCATCAAATTTCAGGTCACCAATATACCCCTTGACAAAGTTACTGTATGGAGCTCCGAAAGCTTTATATGAAGCCATTCCCTAGCCTCCCTCCAAAACATTTTTGCACACGTGCATGTTATTAATGCATTAATCATATCCTTGTCTGCATCAAGGCAGACTATGTCGTGCCAATTCCGCAACGTATCTATGCTTAAGAGTGCTCTCAGCCGGTAAAATACCGCGTAACACCCGCCACCACACACGCACTTCCGGCACAACTTTCAGCTTCCAAAGTCTTGCCCACACCTATTTCTGCTTCTTTGCAGTTTTTGTAACCGTCCCTTCCTCTAAAGCTAAATGCTCGTTGTGAATCACTAGAGAACGGTACGCAAATTTCAGTGTAGATCTCAGACTTTTCTGCTGTCCATGCCTAAGAATCCTTCCATTCCCCTAGCTTCAGCAGAATATTCAGGATTGCATCTGCTTTTCGGGCTATAAAAATTTCATCGACCTTCATGGCATCGATCAATTCAGAGACCGAAGATAGGCTTGCAGCTCCAATGTGAATAGATGGTCGTAGAGAACGAATTCCTGGTATCCAATTGTGGTGCCAAATAGAGACCGAGGAACAATCTCTGATTTTTTTATCAAACCAGTTATCAACTCTTGTCTTCCAGCCATGATAGCTCGCCAAGTGGCAGAAGCACACCTAGGAATAGTAGCATCCATGAACTCAATGGATGAAAATATTTGCCTTCCAAAATGCATGCACAGAGGGACTCCGTGAAGCAACACAAGGTTGTGGAGGAGTAGCTCCACCTTGCTGCTACAATGTGTACAACACAAGTGTTGAAGGAACAACTTCAATGTGTTGCACTAGATATCGCTCTAGAGGCGAATGTAGGCCCATATGGCAGCAGGAGTTCAATCTAGAACTCCTAGAGCACAAGATCTACTCCAAGATCTTAGATAACAACACCAAGTTCTATTATAGGTAGTGGGGATACATAGTCTGGTTCCAAAGTAGAGGTGAGGACCTCTATTTATAGGGCTTTTGGGAAGCCTTCATATACTTCTACTTATACTTGGAATACTCTAGAAAACATTATTTTTAAGTTTCACCATTCTACTCATAGCTACTCACAACTAGAAGACTCTAGAAAACAGTAGGGTAGAAACGAAAAGAAAAGACATACTATAGAGTGGAAGCATCTAGAAGTAGCCAAACAAATCTGACATACGATTTTTTTCCTCATTTAGTGTTCCTCATCATTCTCCCCTGGTAGCTTGGAACTCGCCCTCGAGTTGTCTTCATAGAGCGCCTGTTCTGGATGGTAGAGAGTCAAGTCCGCAACATTGAAAGTGTTGGATATACCCATGTCGCTTGGAGGAATTACATAAGCATTATCATTTATCTTCCTCGCAATAGAGAAGGGCCCATACCTTCGCTGCCTAAGTTTCCCTTTAACACCTAAAGGTAGCCTCTCTTTTCGAAGGTATACCATCACCTCTCGGAATGATTTCGGCCTCCTTTTGCAGTCAGTAAGTTGTTTATATTTCTAATTTTGTGCTTTCAAAACACCACGAATCTCTTCAAATAACTCAATGTAATTATCAACAAAGGACAATGCTGATTTTGAGTTTCCCCTTGATGGTAGCTTCACCAAGTCCAGTACATGTGTTGGAACATTAGTGAAGACAATGGGAAAAGGGCTCCTTCCTGTGGATCTATGCTTGGAGTTATTGTAGGAGAACTCTGCAAGAGATAAAGCCAGATCCCATTGTCCCTTTCTTTCTCCACAAATGCAATGGATCAGATTACCCAAAAACTTGTTCACCGCTTCCATTTGTCCACCTATTTGTGGATGAGAAGTGCTAAATTTTTTTTAATTCAGTGTTGAATTGCTTCCACAAAGTGAGCCAAAATGCAACAAGAAACTTGCTATCACGGTCTGAGAGATTAACCTTGGTACTCCATGAAGTCGGGCCACTTCTCGAAAGAACAGATTTGCCACATGATGAGCATTCGTTGTCTTGCGACATGGGATGAAATGAGCCATCTTAGAGAACTGTCCACGACCACAAACATAGCATCACTCCCTCGTCTTGTTCTTGGCAAGCCCAAGACGAAGTCCATAGAGATGTCCTCCCATGGAGCGACAAGAACATGCAAAGACATGCATAACCCTGTGTTCTAGACTTGGCCTTTGCAGGTTTGACATATAGGGCATCGCTGAACAAACAGTATCTCTCTTTAGTTGTGGCCAAAAGTAGCAAGCTTCCAGGTTAGCGATAGTCTTATCCGGTCCAACATGGCCACTAAGATCACTTGAATGGAGTTCTCTAATTAGTTTGTCACGCAGGGATGCACAAACGATCATTTCTGAATATAGCCATCCTGCACCAAATAGTCGTCACCTAATGGCTGGCCCCTGATGTGCTTAACCCAAACATGGCCAAAGTATTCATATCCTCATACAACTCCTTTTGATCCATACCTGGAAGTTCAACCTTAAAAGAAGTCAAGAGGCATGCACGAAGACTCAAAGCATCGACTACTCGATTAGTTGTCCAGAATTTATGCACGATGAGATAGTCAAACCTCTTCAGATATGCTGCCCATCTTGCTAGCATGTGTGGTCAACATGCTTTCGATTTCTAAAATGCTTCAAGGATTGATGATCACTATCAAAAATGAACTCTTTAGGCAGCAAATAGACTTCCCAAGTTTTCAAACCTCTGAAACAACATGCAATTCTTGTTGATAGGTACTCCATTTCTGCCTAGCTTCGCTTAACTTCTCACTAAATAAAGCAATGGGCTTCCTTTCTTGAGATAGAACAGCTCCAACGCCTACTCCACTTGCATCACACTCTAACTCACAAGTCTTGTTGAAATCAGGTAGTACCAAGACAGAAGCTTGTGAGAGTTTTTGCTTGATCTCATTCGAACTAGCTTCAGCCACTTCTGTCCATTGGAACTTCCTTTCTTCAGGAAATTGGTAGTTGGTGCCATTATAATGCCGAAATTCTTCACAAAACCTGTACCTTGGAAATGATCTTTGGAGTTGGCCATTCTCGGATTGCTTCGACCTTGGAATCGTCAACACCAATACCGTCACATGTTATGACGAATCCTTGGAAAAGAAGTTGTGTTCGCAGGAAAACACATTTCTTCAAGTTGACGTAGAGCTCATTTGCCCTTAGTACTTCTAGCACCTTCCGAATGTGATCAAAGTGTTCATCGTCATCCTTGCTTCATCGAAATAGACCACAACAAAGTAGGATAAGAAGGGTTGAAGGACTTGATTCATCAAATGCATAAAAGTACTAGGTGCATTTGAGAGTCCAAATGGCATGACTAGCCATTCAAACAACCCTTCCTTTATCTTAAAGGCGGTTTTCCATTCATCCCCATGTCTGATACGGATTAACAACCCTTTGTTTGTCTTGAAGGCAGTTTTCCATTCATCCCCGGGTCTGGTACGAATTTGATGATATCCACTTCTTAAATCTAGCCTTGTGAACACTCTTGCTCCATTAAGTTGATCCAACATATCACCCAAACGGGGAATAGGGAATGTATACCTTACGGTGATCTTGTTAATGGCTCTACTATCCGTAAACGGGAGATGCTATTCCGCGCGCGCGCTGGAACGATTGGTTTCGGACAGGAACTAAACTTTCCTTCCTTAGTCTAGCGAACAGGATACTAAACGCAGTTGTCAAAAAAAGGAACAGGAACTAAACACCCCGGGCCCACTGTTGAATTCATGAGGGGATAAAAATATAGAAGAGCACGGCTGGCCCCATCACCTGAAATCACGGGGGCAGTGTTTTGATGGTGCGCGCACACGTGGTGGGGTCCCTGCCCTTTTAACAGCGCCCAGTAGATCGATCGTTGCAACGCGCGATCGCGAAAGAGTCGTTTCGTCCGTAAACATGCGCCAAGATCCATCTTTCTTGGGCGCGAGCAAGGCTTGTACAACACATGGGCTAATACTTTCTTGGATGTGCCCCTTCCGCAGCAATTCCTCAACTTTCTCCTTCAATATATAATGCTCTTTGGGGCTCATTAGATAGTGTGGAAGATTATGAAGACTTGCTCCCGGAATTAAGTCAATTCTATGTTGAATTCCTCTCATCAGTGGCAGGCCTTGTGGCTCTCCAAGTATGTTCTAAAATTCTGCCAATAAACCACTTACCTTAGTGGGAATTTCACAGTCAGGTGCTCTTCTCCTTTTACAACAAGTGCAACACATAAATCTACCTCCTTCAAGTGTTCCATAAACTCATGAGAGGTATGGGAGATAGTTAACAGTTTTCCCCTCCTCCTTAGAGATCTTTAGTTTTGTTTGGTAGAATAACGATCTTTCTCTTGTTCCAAATGAAAGTGTAAGAATTTTCCTTGCCCTTGTGTGTAGTAACATCAAATTGCCAAGGTCTCCCAAGAAGAACATGGCTAGCATTTATATAAACTACGTCATGTAACACACGTTTGAGCAATAATGCTTTCCCAAAGAAAGTAGTATGTTGCATTGTTTGGTAATCCTCATATTGACTCCTTTCTTGATCCACCCAATAGTGTAGGGGTTTGGATGATCATGAGTCTCAAGCTTTAAATGGTTCACCAACTTCTGGGAGATAAGATTCTCGCAGCTGCAACTATCAATCACTAATTTGCATACCTTGCCATTCACTGTGCATTTGCTCTCAAATATTTTATTCCGTTTTGTGTCGTCAGGTTGTCGTGTGGAACATAGGAGACGCTAAATCACACATACCACCTCTTCACCTTCTTCTTGACAAACCTCTTGTCCCTCTACATCTTCAGATTCATATTTTTCCTCATCGTCTTCACCATCATGAATAGCAGTGTTAACAAATTTTCTTAATGGGCAACCGTTGGATATGTGTCCCTCTTTACCACATTTATAGCACTTTGGGCCTTCATTTGCCTTAGCCTTGCCTCTAGTTTGCTTCGGGATTGTTTGTTTTGCCTTCGATGGAGTGGTCTTTTCTTCCACTCTATTAGTGTGATCCCTAGACGAGCCTTCAGTATGAGGATATGGAGCCTTAGTTGTATTTCTTGTCCTCACAAACCTCTCAGCCTTTAAGGCTAGAGCTTGTGCTTGATCAATGGACCAGATTTGTTGCATATCAATCAAACTTGAATAGCATCATTGAGACCATTGACGTACCTTGCAACTTGTTGATCTTCAGTTTCAGCAAGGTTGCACCTCACTTGTAGCCTTAGAAACTCCTCCGTATAATCTGAAACAGTCCTATTTCCTTGAGCACAATTTTGGAATTTGATAAATAGGATCTGTTCATAATCAACGGGTAAAAATCTCCCTTTCAAAAGGCTTTTCATTTGCCGCCAAGTTCTTACACGAGGTTCTCCCCTCAGCCTGCGCTCTTCTTAAACACGGTGCCACCATGCACCAGCCCCACCTTTTAGCTTGTATGCGACCAAAGGAACTCTACGATCTTCCGAAACCTCCATGACCTCAAAGAAAGTCTCCACTTCACATAACCAATCTAGGCACCCTTCAATATCAACATTTCAATTAAACGTTGGGATCTCAGCTTTCACCTTGTATGTATCTTTTGCATATGTAGGGTTGGGTACTTCCCGATATGCATAGAGATCAGGTTCTTCAAGGGCATCATCATATTCTTCACCTTCAGAAGCTTCAACATAAATTGGCCTTCTTGAAGCACGTTGAACAACACGATGTTGTGGTGGTCTTGCTCCAAGATTACCTCTCCTTTGTTGAACATCCCCTTTTCTTTAGATGAATCTCCTTCATTGGCAGCAGGGGGAACACCCTTTCTTATCATCTCAACTAGCTGGTCAAATCTCCGATTATGATCTTCACGCAGCTCTTTGATTTGTTGTTCTGCGGCATCCATCCTCTTCTCCAATTACTCCATTGCTTGCTGCAGCTTGCTCTCAAAGAGAACATCAAGAACTTATATGGATCAACAGGGCTCTGATACCACCTGAAGCAGCATAAGATTATGGAGGAGCAACTCCACCCTGCTGCTACAATGTGTCCAGCACAAGTGTTGAAGGAACAACTTCAACGTGTTGCACTAGATATCGCTCTAGAGGCGAATGTAGGCCAATATGAAGCAAGAGTTCAATCCAGAACTGCTAGAGCACAAGATCTACTCCAAGATCTTAGATAAGAACACCGACTTCTATTATAGGTAGTGGGTGATGACCTTTATTTATAGGGCTTTGGGAATACTTCTACTTATAGCTAGAATACTCTAGAAAACATTATTTAAGTTTCACCATTCAACTCATAGCTACTCACAACTAGAAGACTCTAGAAAACAGTATGTAGGGTAGAAAAGAAAATAAAAGACATACTACACTAGGGTGGAAGCATCTAGAAGTAGCCAAACAAATCTGACATAGGATTTTTTTTTTCCTCATCTAGTGTTCCTCATCACTCCGAGCTTGTTAGGAGCTTCCAGCCGTGCTTCCCAAGCAAGGCTAAATTGAAAAACTCCCAGGTTTCAAAACCCCATCCCGCCAGCAATCTTTGGCTTCCAAAGTACTTGTGTTGCGGCAAATGTGGCAGCCACATACACTGCCTCAGAGGAGGACAGGGCCATCACTCGATACTTGAGTGACTGCCAGCTCACCAGACTGCTACCAAGGAAGAACATCGTGCCACTTGTGCTCTTCCTGGTGTTAATGTCACCGGCAAGGTCATTGTCGCTACAGCCAACCAGTCGTGTCACTCCAGTCTTCTAACCGTGTGTGGACAAGGTCATTGTCGCTATAGCCTAGATCATAGTGGTTGGTACCAGCGAAATATCGAAGGATGCGCTTCACTGCCGTCATATGCTTCTCTGTATGTTTTGGGCACCAAAGAAGTGTCAGCTTTTCCTCCGGTTGGTAGCGTAGAATAGATGTTGGGTAGTCCATAGATAGGCATGAAGGGGTTTGCCCTACCTGAGCCAATGCCCTCTTTGTGATCAAGAGCAAGAGACGATCCAACACATTTTAACAAACTGTGTCTTCTCTAGACAAGTTTGGTGCATCCTCTTCTGTTGCTCTAGTCTACAGGACTTCTCACCACGTGCCGAGGATAATGTGTTCTGTGCTTGGTGGCTGAGAATCAATTCTTTGACTCCGGGAAGCAATTAGGGGCTTAACTCGCTGACCACTTTGGGGGCCTGGATGTTGTGGAAGCATCAGAATGACTGTGTGTTTAATGGCGCTACACCAAGTCTCAAGCTGGTGCTCAGACAAATTTGGGAGGAGTAAAAGGCTTGGCACAGCTGGTAGCCGCTGCCACCTAATGGTCGTTTTTGAGGTAGCTTAGGTCGTTTCATTTTTGTAACAGGCGCGTTTTTTCCCTGGTCTAGTAGTGGGGTGATTTGGTGTGTGTTAGGTCTTCCTTGTAAATTTTCTGCTGTTTGGTCTCTTAAAATCCCTACCAGGATTCAGTTCTTCCTACGGCTGTTTTCACAAAACAAAATTTGACTAGGGATAACTTGAGGAGAATGGGGAATCCAAAGCCACTAGAATGCAGTCATTGTAAGGAAATTGAACCTGTGAAACATCTTTTCTTTGACTCTGCCTATTTGCTACAAGAATCTGTGATTTTGAATCTTTGGCATCAAAATGGTTCTGCAAAAAGAAGCATGAGTTTTTAACGTAATCTCTGCTGCACTCCTGTGGTGTTTATGGCTATTTAGAAATGAGATTGTTTTTAATCGTAGCACCTGGTTGAATCTGAAGCAGGTCTGGCATCTGGTTCTGAGGAACATCCAAATCTGGAAAGTTCTATTCAAATACCAGGAATGTCCAATGCTGGAGACATATGCATCACACCAGATGGATCTGCTCAGGTGATTGCTGCTGGATATAGGTTGACTAACTACAAGAACATGCTTGATGGACTTTCCTCGAGGGCTTCTTTGGGCTTCTTTGCTGGGAGCTGATCACGGATGGTATGCGACAAAGGGATTCCTGCGAGTGCATCCATCAGATGAAGATGCAATCCACGTGATCTGGGGTTGATGCAGTGCCGTTTGTAAAACCATGTTCTCTTTTCCGCCCTCTCTGTTCCTCCCACTCCCACTCCTTTTGTTGTTCAGATATGTAATAAATCTGTATCGCAAACTCCCCAGGTCTTTTACTTTTATTGTTATTTGTATGGGCTGAATGATGTGAGACCTGGTTTATTTCATATATATGAAATGGAACCAGGGATGTTTGATCCCTGATGATCTAATGCAATGCTACCGAGGTCTCATGCGTATTCAAGCAAAAAACTTGGTTATATTTCATCTTTCAAACTTGCTTTGTCATGCACGTTGTTTCTCTAACTGTAGTTTTTTCTCCTTGCACCCATGGATCAACATTGCGACATCATTCCAGCTCAGGTAGCGGTTTGAGGTCAGGTAGAGGAGGAGGGGGGAGATTTGGACACCGACAATTCCAGGTTTTCGGTGGTGATAGGGTCGGCCATGGTGGCTGTTGGTGGTGGGCGGCCAAGGAAGGTCCTCTCTGATACCAAGACGTTGCGCGTGTGGAGTTGGAGGTGGGAATGGACGGGATAGCGAGGTTCGCCCTCAGGCGCACGTAGGGACTCGTCCCCAGCCGCGACACTGTAGGCTCTGAACTCCTAGTTTGGGACAATTCTCTCTGTTTCTTGATTGATAACCCTAATACAACCTATCCTCCCTTATTATAGATCAGAGTGATCACATAAGTTGGAGAGCAAACCAAATCTTGGAAAGAGTAAAGAAAACTTCCTAATAGAGGTATATTTCCTAGGGATAAATTAGGACTTCTTGGCCACCAAGGATTGGCCATGTGCCTGCCTACGGCACAGCTGTTGGTGTGGTTACGGACTGTGTGCAGATTTGGGCCTGCAGCTATAGTGCTGCCCCTGATAACTGTCCGTAACAGGATGACTCCTCATATTACCGATTATGCAGCATATTTTCAGAAAGCAATAAGGCAGCTCTACCACAATGGTTTATCCAACTAATAATCTAATTATAAATCGTGAAGATTTTATGATTAAAAAGCAGGCAATGATACTGAATAAAGTGAATCATTCACTGAAGAAAAATGCATAATGCTCTCTTTGATTCATTGAAGGATGCTAAGTAGTTTCCAGTCCACATGAACTCTAGTTCCTAAAAGGATTTACTAGGTTACGTTGCAAACAATGAGTTCATGTTATCATAATTACTAGGTCATTACACAAAATAAAAATGTTACCCTCATGCAGGAGATCAGGCTGTTCTTCAAATAGTCTTGGCAAGTTCCTTCTCATAGCATCTTCTAGCTTCACTCATTTTCACCAGGAACACCAATCATACTTTTTGTTCAGCAAAGTGCATGTAATTCAGAGAACAAAGGAAATGATCTTCCACATGCTACAGCAACATAAAGAACAAGGATATATGAGAACGTGGACCCTAAACAACGTGTCAGTCATGTACATTTAAAATAATTATGGTCTCAAGATAACCCAACAAAAGAGCTGCATGACACAGAAGATTTGTGAAGTACTCAGCTACTAGTATCTTTCAACCACCTGTAGAAAACATGCAACTATTTCTTGCTTGGGGAGGGGATTAAGATGGAAGAGGATTTGAATTTTAGGCGATAACCAAATCTGGTACTCATTCAGTTAGCTGCTTTTGTCAAATTCTCCATGGGGTGACATACACAGATGAAGAAAGAAAGATAGGAAGGATACAGGAAAATTCTACTAATCTCTGCATCTCAATTAAGGCATCGGAGGACAGAGGGAAACAACCCTGAGCCACCTGGACCATATTTAATTAGCGCAACACGCTGGGTTGCAAGTTGGTGGCGTGCCGGGAACCAGGTGACCCTACTTTTAGTATGTGTGGGTCATCACGGGCAGCCTTTTTTAGCTGTGGCTCGGCCGATCCATCCAGCACCCAGCCACTTGCTAGATGGGTCTTGAATCCAAAATTAAATGGCCCCATAGAGAATGATGATGTAAATTCAAGAGATAAGTTCTATTGAGTTCCAAGTCCAAACAAGACTGTTACTCTGCACATACAGGAGTAATGACTATTGTTTTATGTGTGTAATATGACTGTAAGGGGAATTGCAATGTCACGTTAAATTCTGGGTTCAGTTAGTTCGACAACTTCTTTGAGAAATCATTCCATACCAGTGAAAATTCATACAAAACCTACAATCCAAACCTCAGCGGAAATCACACATTTCACCACACAATGGTGCAGTCCTGGCACCGGCAATGTTCTCAAGAAAGGAACAATGGGATACAGTACATTATTCAAACTAACCTTTCTCCGGAGGTGGAGCACCGATAACATTGCTATCAGAGGTCGTCAAGTTCCCGGCATCATCTTTATTGGTTGTACCCTTCACCGATTCTTCATTTGGTTCCCGTCTTAGGAACATCACCTGGAGGGTAGCAAGACACATCCATGTTTATGAGCTTGTTAGGACCATCCAGAACACCTTCTCCATAATATGGAACCCTAGGTGAAAACAAAGGCGTAAATTTTTCAGTCTATAATTTCAAGGTTATAAATAACACTAGATGACCCGTTGCGCCCATGGCGCAATAAGTCAATTAGAACTGAGAATGATGTGGGTATTTGTAACCATTATATATGTGAGTACTTGTAGTCTTGCACATAGATTATTTCATTATTGGCCCGAAAGGAAACAAATGCTTAGAGAAGTACACAGGAGATCGATGAACATACCATGACAGGGACATGAGATTCTCAAAATGCCATTAGATAAGCACGCAAACAATGAACATAGGAAAACAGTTAGTGCCTAATCCTAACCTTCTTGCCAACAACCAGCACAACATCAGCCACTCCAATAATTTACAATGGCAACTGATATTGTTAGTATAGATATACTACAATAATTGCATGTTGGTTGATCAGCCAACTGAAAATTTAAGTCTCTAATTTTGAAGAATGTCAAGCCAAACAGCATCCCGGATGACATAAAGGCTTTTGAAGAATGTCAAAATCATGCCAGCAAAATGTAATATCTACACAAACAACATCCACCTACATCAACACTTAAAGAGACAATCAACTAGAATAACTATGTAGAACTTAGAAGCATGCTATCAACCTATAGTACGCTAGAAACATGACACAGTCAAAACCATATCTCAGTTGCCTTATATTGTCTGGAACTGACTGTTCTTTTTTATTAGCAACAACATAATCATGCAAGATGTTACTAAAAACTGCCGATGACCACAGATTAAGTAGACATTCCCAATAGCTACATACGCCATCCGTACCAAGAACTATTAGTAAGTAACGGTTGAATTGTCAAATAAGCACGTCGAATCAGCCTACCAGAGAATTAGAGCATATGATGGCATTAACATTCTGCAAGGATTTTCCTCAAAAGAAAATATTTGGCAAGGATTTAAATAAACCAAAATAGACGATGCAGACTTTATTCCTTGGGGGAGGATCGAAGCGCACCATATAACGAAGGCCATTAGTTGATCACCCAATTATAAAGGTAAGAAACATGTGTGACCTTATACAACAACATTCGTCTCAATAATCTCAATTTCATAGCAAACACTTTCTAGCGAACATGAAAATACAAAATGTAAACCAGTCATACTACCACTAAAACCATGATAAACTTTGAAGGGGGATCAGGTTCGGCACATGGAGGCAAATAATCAAAGAGGGCAATAGGGGAGAACTCACCAGAGTAGAGCCAACAGGATAATGAGTACTTCCAGCATGCAGCACCATTGTGAGTAGAACTGTTGTCATCCCCAAACTGGAGAAAAATGAGGTTGTTGTGTAAAAAGGTTTTTCTGCTTGAACAAAGGATTTTGGAGAACCTTATGGCATGAGTCTTGTCTTAGTCATATGTCATGTAGACTTTGTCAAAAACATATGTCCTGTAGAAGATTCTGAGGAACTACTTCAAGAGGCATTGCTTTATATTTAATCACCAGAACTAAATATAAATTTCTGAGGAACAATTTGTTGGCTACAACAAAGGCTCCCAAACATATCTGTAAAGGGAAAACTCACATAGGTCCGTGAGAGGCTAGGGATAAGGGAAGTATAGGAGCATACAAATTGAACTGTAGTTAAAAAAAAAGATGCTCACAAGTTTGATAGAGGGCGATCTGAAGAAAATACTCTATCCTTGCAAGAATAAAGCAAAACCTTTTTGCCGTTTGTTCAAAATATAATCTATTTTTTGAATGGAAAAGAGAGAGAAAAGCATAAAAGTAATAAGGGAAAACAATTTATTATTCAGTGAAAATGGGGTCTTTTTGGAACAGAGAAGGGACAACAACACTAAATGTGCATGACCATGAAAATCTGTGGTCTGCCTTCAGAAAACAATACCAAATCGCAAGTTTATAAACAAAGATTTCTTTCATTAGTGCAAGAGAAGGGCAAAGCAAAATGATATGAAACGCAGAGATAGATCAATTCTGCTCCAATAATTCTGCTAAATGTGCACAATCTAAATAAGCACTCTCGTTACAGACTGAATCAAGGTAAAGAAAAGGAGAAAGAAAGAGAAAGGTGCTGTACATGAATGGCCTCACCTACATGTTTTTCGGTAGACCTTAACAGTGACTGCTTGTGTACTTTCAACAGCATGAGTGATCTTCTTCATTAACTCTCACATCCAGCATACTCTCAAACTGACAATATCGATTATTGGTTTAATTTGCGGAAAGGAGAACCAACAGGGATAGGTCACAGGCCCCATCAATCATTTAGCTGCTCTTTTCCTCTTTTTCATGTGTTTCCTTCATCAATCAATCTGCGCAAAAACAAAACATAAAAACTAAAAACCAATATTCACCCGCCATGGTAAATTTAAGTGATTTGCCCGAGTTACCTCTCATGCTACTAATCACACATCAATCGCGATGCAAAATAACCATCCAGTACTATAATCAACATTAATGTTTGGAAGAAGTTAAGTACAATTAAGCGTTCCAGTTGATTAGAGTTACAGTGAGTGATACTTGGATCCATTGGCCTGTAGGTGCCACTTAACCAACGTCTTTTTTGTAAATTTAATCACGTAAGGTGCTTCAAGAGGCATAAAATCAGTTTTGAAGAAGCAACCCTATTCTTGTGAAATTCGTATACTCCATAATGAATAGCAGCATGGTGACCTAACACCACACTTATTTTAACTACAAAAAACAGAATCAACACAAAACTAAAGAAAAAAATCATCGCAGACCTTTCAGAGCAAAACTGAGGTTTAAAAAGCCACGCAGGAGATGTTGACTGATGTGCGCCTAAAAATGTTTAAAACTAACCAACAGAGCAAACTATAATAGGAGTATGTGGTGGAAAAGGCTGAACATATCGTGATCATTAACACATTTTGATACACCATCTATAGAGCACCATACCTATACAATGACTATCTGAAGCAGTAAAAATCCTTCAAACAGTAACTGTTAATATATTCTTCTTTAGCAAAGTATTACATACTCCCTCCGTCCTTTAAAGAGTGTACTTCCAACTTTATTGGAGAGTCAAACTATCTCAAAGTTTGACTGAGTTTGTGCAAAAATATATCAATGTTTGTGAAACCAAATAGGTATATGATGAAAATACATTTTATCATGAATCTAATGCTACTAATTTGATGGCATAAATGTTGATGTATTATTGTATAAATGCATTCAAATATAAAAAAGTTTGACTTTCCAACACAGTTGGAAGTACACTCTTTCAAGGATGGAGGGATGGAATAAGAGGTTCAGCTATATGTATATCAAATGATGCAAGGCACAATATAAACTGAAAGAAGCATCACATGCTTCAAGGTATACACTGTATCGACCATTAAATAGAGGAGAGGGCCATAAAGAAACACGATAAAGGCCACTCACCTGCTTCTTCTCCCGCCTTGCTTTGGTATATACAGATGAAAGACTCCAATAATGATGAGTTCCTAGTTGAACTGAAAGGCATCACTGTTAGGAGAGAGCAAAACAGTATGCTCTGGAGTAGTTTGAAATGATCAAAACCAGTCAGAGCAAACCAAATAAATCTTCAGGTACTTTTGTAGAAATATGAGAGTATCTCATTTGTGCATGGATAGTGAAAACAGTTTGCAACACATGACATGCTGCAAATTTCCTAATTAATCTACTTTTGCTGTAACATGAGAACAATCTGCTAAAGAGACAGAAATATAAATGCCTGATTGAAAGAACAGAAGCTATAAGCACCCTATATGAACAAGTGCAGCCCCTCAAATCTTCTTCAGAAGGTTGTATCATCTGATCAACAAAAGCTTCAACAGCACAGCTTACTGGTAGATGCGGTGGACTATCATAAATAGCACAAAACTGAATCCTTACACGTATATATTATCCAAAATTTCCATTTCGGTTCACACTGCATTTAGACTTTTAGAGGCTGCTTTTCAGTTAGAAAGCGTTTAAGACACAACATTGCAGCCAAGGCTTTGACAAGACCATACAAAGAAGATTTAACTAAAGGCACATACATAGCTAACACTTGGGCCAAAGGAATATTTTATCTGTTTAGCTAGAGCCGAAATGGAAGCAAGCAAGCAGATAAAGATAGATGAGGCAGGAACAATCAAACAACGATATAAATTTAAAGTAGTTCTTATCCAAGCACATGAAAAATAAACGTTTTAAGCGCTCCTAGCAGAAATCAAATAAAAAGGTATTGACCTAGGACTTGCAACATCAAATTGAGTGAACCGTGCCGATGCCAAAAGGGTGATCTAAGGTTAGCAGCAAAGTTGAGGCACAATCTACGATATCTATGATATCCACAATCAAAGCCATTAGTTTTCCAAATGAAGTATCTATGGGGAGGCTGGAGGATGGGAACAAACATACCACATGCCACAGACAACCACTGAATCCTCGTCAAAACAATAATTGTCGTCAGCATGAGAATTATACTGGCACCCAATGTCATAAACCCAATCATTCCAGGTTGCACCTGAGCATCTGCAGAGCAATCAAGTAGAAAATATTTGGTTATCTAGAACATAAATTTTAGAGCCATCCATAGGATCCCTTTAAATTCGAAGAAAACATCAATAGAATCTAGCGAAGTTAAGAGATAAATTAGTACAATCATCAAAACGACTAATCACAAAATGTGACTTCTTCCTTCACGTTCTATGCATCTTTCAATAGTAAAGTGCATCGGGCAAGCTTGTAACATTTTGTGAATCTTCCAAATATAAAGTATATTCAAACATAAGCAGCAGCAGTGCATACTTACGAATTGGAGGACTTAGCAGGCATCGCCCCCTCCACCATGAACAGGTTGGCAGTTTGGATGATCCACTTGAGCAAATAGTAGTGATGGATGTGTACATCACGCCTGCAAGACCCACCACCAGAAATTAACCGAAGTAGAACAGCAAGAAAAAGTAGCAAAAGCATCCCAAAAACACATCAAGATAGCTCACATCATGTCCGTAGACGTAGTCCGCTTCCCAGTTGCTCTGCGCCATTCTGCAACCACAACAAACCTGGGAAAACAAAGAGAAATCAGCGCAGGAGCCAAGCGAATCGAGCAGGAAGTGGCGGGATCAGAGACTTAGCGATCTCATTGCTCTGCTGGTTGTTGTCTCCTCCCTTGTTGCCACGGCCACCCTTGTTGTTGCTGTGGCCGAGGAGGTCAAGTTGGACACCTGCCATGCTCCTCACCGCTGTCCCTGAGCACTTCACAAGGAGAGTTCCAAGCCTCACACCTCCTTCCTCCCGCTCTGCACATCACCCTCAGCTACCAACCTCGTCCCCCCAGCTGTGATTATTTCAAGATGATATCGACATGCTATTTCTCTCGCATGGAACAGATGGTACATGTTCAGCATCAGACAGTCTCACTAATCTTTCAGCTACAAAGACAGAAAAAACAATGCCATGATAAATACATTAAAAAAAAAACTGGAACAATAATGCTTGTAGTGCTAAAAAACTGTGAAAGTAACAATCGAGGACAAAAGAACAGTTATTTGTAACAACAGCAAGCTTGACAGATGCAAAACGACTACATTCTGAAACTATATCTTTAAAACCAAATTACAAAGGAATAAAATTATCTAATAGTCTAATAGAACATAAACATCATGTATCTTTAGGAACAAATTTTTAGAATCCTGGCTATTAGCATGCCTAGCTGCCAATTAAGAATATAAGCAAAAGACATGTACATTTTTGCATTTTTTATAGCAATACTGAACCCCTTCTGGTCTATCAGCATGATGTTTATGTTCTGATGCTCTATTTATAGCTTGTACAAAAAGGGGTTCAGTATCACTATAAAAAATGCAAAAATGCGAAACCGACCGAAGAACATGTAGCTTAGCTGAATGGGGAGATGATTCCTGACCTGCCGATTGAGAATCTTATACATTCGGCCAACAAACTATCAGGAAGAGATAAAAGAACAGGGCAAGGAGGGATGCTGTTTCTGAAACAATATTTTTACCTGCTCTAAGGACTCTCCGGTGAATTCTGACCAGACTGATTTGCTACCAATTGCCTCTCTTGAGCTACAGCGCTTCTTTGAGCTGAATAGAAAAACTCACCAGCCTGAAAGTTAAAAAGAAATTTAGGAGAAGCGTTACCATATATGGCGAGCATGGGAAGTTGAGTTCAATTTTGCGTGTTCTTATTTACTACTAGAAAGGATGGCATGATCGTATTGCCAGCCCCCACCCCACCCCAACATCCACACACATGTCGAACATTGTTTCTCAGCATGGCAAAAAAGATACTACTGCCCATTTAAAAACTGGTCATGAGATCTTACTACTTCAACACACAAATCAAAAGTGATTAGCACACAACATTTATGACACGTTTAACCCCACAAGATATAATTTGCACATGATACTAAACAGCAAATGTACGCCACACAATAGCCTTAGTTCTCCAAATTCACAATGCCATCTGTGCGCCCCCTACCAGATCCTTCACCTTAACCAGCCAAACAGCACGCAGCAGGCAGATCCTCCACCTAAACCAGGCAAATAGCTAAAATCGATTGCAGGAGAATATGGAGGATGAGGCAGGCCGGACAGCGCGGTGCAGGGAAGGCGAATGTGGGGAGGGGAGCGCCGGGTTTCTAGAGCAGGGGAGGCAGAGGACAACGGGGAGGGGGCGCAGGGCTCGACAAAGTAAAGGGATTGGTCGCCACCGCGGTTTCTCACTGTGATAATATCTAAGTGACCGAGGAAGCTACTCAACTCTCTGTATAGTGAATAAAAGGGTACGCCAGTGATCTACCCTGGAGGCTGTGCAAACGTGAACGAGAACGGATGGCCAAGGAGATGCCATGCAGTCAAAATGTACAACAGTAGAAGATCTATTCAACTCTGGATAGTGATAAAAAGGACGTAAAAGGGTCCACCGGTCATCTACCCCTGGAGGCTGTGCAAACGTGAACAAGAACGGATGGCTAAGGAGACACCACAGAGTCAAAATGTACAACAGTAAAAGGATCTAATGGTCCACGATGGTGAAACGAGCGCAAGTGCCTCCTATGGCCGGGTAGAGCAGCAACCTTTACTAGTTAGATAAGGCCATGAAAGTTTTGTGTCGCAGCTACAGTTATTCCATCATCCGTTTTAATGACCCAAGCTGCTAACTATGTTCTGTTGAGTTCTGTTCTAATAACTAGCTAGTGTTTGCACAAATTATTTGGTACAGTTACAAGGTACCATACAAATAAATGGCACATTTTACAACTAGCAGCACCAGAGGCATATAACTCCTCTCAAATAGGATAACATCTATTTACTCCGATAATAGCGCTTTGATTGAATGCTTACCACAATACACATATCATGCCAAAATATAACACGTCCTAATTAACTCTCAAGTATTGCTATAGAACAACACTAACACTAATTTGACTCATTGAACCCTTCAAACGCCAACACACACACAATCAGGCTCACCCCCGAACAAAAGAAAGATAAACACTGCTTGGCAACCGCCTCGTCTTAGAACATCTAATACTGTTCTAAACTCATCTCCCAAACTACAAAACTCAAAAGCCCAAAGCAACTGAGGACGCATAGAAACCAAGGCTGGTCCTAAAGAGTACCAAACTAAAGAGAAGTTTCTTTCGACAATGCCATCCATACAAATGTTTGAGTGCCGCGGAATAGGTGAGGCGTTCAACAGTAGAGCCCTAACCTGATCTTGAGGTCGTGGCTGACGCATTCAAAGGTGTTGACAAAGTCCCCTTCCTTGATAGGATTGGTTCCCTCGTCGGACAGCTGCTTATGTGCCTGATTTACTGGTCCGAAAGGTGTTGACAAAGTCCCCTTCCTTGATAGCATTGGTTACCAACTTCGTGGTTTCTACTTTCTAGGCATATGAACGAAAAACACGTCCCATTATAATATTTTGTACCAGTACATACATGTTGACTAGCAATACCATTAATTTTCCTACTGTAGTTCAGCACACTCGCCACTGGGTTTAGATAGCTAATAATTTGTAAATCTGAGTACTATTTCATATTAAGTTGCCTATAAATTTATCTGTCTAGTTAATTATCATAGAGGAGGTTTAAGATACGGTTTTATGTTTGGATTATGTTCATTAATACATATGAATTTAACCAATGGCTTGATCAGTTGTCTGAGGCATCGCAAACTTCAAGCTATGCTGCTGTTTCTCTCCATCCTTAGGTCCATGCCACTTGCAACAGAAAATGAGCAACAGTCATGGTTAAAAAGTGCATCCGGAGCTTTGTGTGACGACAATGTGATCTTTTAGGTTTTTATAGAGTACATATGCAACGTGTGTGGAAGTTTACTACTGAATGCTTGCATGCTGTCCGAAATCGACAAATCATACATGTTTATTCTGCTATGTGATGAACAACTTGGTTATATTTACGCTAGTGCAGCAAACAGGGAGATACCTTCATCAAAGGAAACTCCCTCGCATTCTTCTTAAGTTGGAACATGCCAAGGCGTTCGATTTGGTTTCTTGGTTGTTTCTTTTGAAGGTAATGCAACACCAGGGTTTTTGGCCTATCTGGTGTCACCTGATCAGTGCCTTACTCTATACTTCATTTACTAGAGTTTTGCTAAATGGGATGCCCAGAGAAGAACTTGGTTGTTTCTTTTGAAGGTAATGCAACACCAGGGTTTGGCCTATCTGGTGTCACCTGATCAGTGCCTTACTCTATACTTCATTTACTAGAGTTTTGCTAAATGGGATGCCCAGAGAAGAACTTCAGCACCAAACAGGCCTCTCTCCCCTATGTTGTCTGTTATTCTATCCTAAATGCTATCATTCGAAGAGAAAGTGATGCTGGTCTCCTGCAACCACTTGCCCTCGCCCACTCTGGCATTGAGTTTCTCTCTATGCAGATGATGTGATCTTGTTCTTGAGACTGGTTGCCTCAGACATTGATCTTATTTTGGAGATTCTCCGTGTTTTTGGTGTTGCTTCAGGTCTGAAAACTAACATTCAGATGAGCAGTGTCACCCCCATCCAATCCTCCGAGGAAAACATTAATTTGGTGCAGCAGCTCATGCCTTGTGAAATCAAGGAGTTCCCCCTTCAAATATCTCAGTGTTCCCCTCTCCTGAGGCCTTGTTCGTTTAATCCTCCTCCCAAGGGGATTGGAGTGGATTGGAGAGGATTTTGGCTTGTAGGGGATCTAATCCCCTTCAAACCCTGCCATTCCCCTTCAAAAATCACCTCAACCGAACAAGGCCTGAAGGAAATTAGCCAAGGCACAAGTGGAGCCCTTCATTGACCGTATTGCCGATCTTATGCCGGGATGGAAGGCTGACCTCATGAATCGGGGATTTTAGATTGGTCCAAGTGGAACATGCCATGACCTCCACGTGGTTTGTCTTACTATTTCCCTTGATCTACCCCCATGCACCATCAAAGATATTTACAAAATTAGGCGGGGCTTCCTTGGAGGTAGAAAAGAGGCAAATGGTGGACATTGCTTGGTTGCCTAGCCTAAAGTTTGTCACCTTAAAGAGCTCGGGGGTGCTTGGTATCCACGATCTAAAATCCTTAGGATTGGCGCAGAGGATGTGATGGTTATGGCTGCCCAAGACACAACCGGATAAGTCATGGGCTGCTTTCTCTATACATGTTCATGACTCAGTTAGCCGGTAATCCCTAAGCGAAGAGTGGACAAGTGGACCATGAAGGAGGCTCATTTGGACAATAGGTGGATGCAGGACATTGTTGGCGACCTCATGGTCGCAGCCCTGGCTGAGTTCTTGCACATTTGGGAGTTGATCTCGGTTGTGCAGCTGCCACCGGATGTGCAAGATGAACATGGAAATTCACAGAGTCTGGACAGTTCTCAACCAGTTCGGCCTATAAGGCCTTATTCCATGGGCTGTTTATTTTCAGCCATGGAAGCTTATCTGGAAGTCTTGGGCGACAAAGAAGTGTCAGTTTTTCCTCTGGTCAGCAGCGCACAATAGATGCTAGACTGCCGACAGATTAGCACGAAAGGGTCTGCCCCACCTGAGCTAATGACGTCTTTGTAATCAAGAGACAGAGACAATCTAACACATTTTGACAAACTGTGTCTTCTCTAAACAAGTTTGGTGCATCTTCTTCTATTGCTCCGGTTTACCAGACTCCTCGCCACACGCCAAGAATGATGTGTTCTGTGCTTGGTGGCTGAGAATCAATTCTTTGACTCTGGGAAAGTTCAAACAGGGGCTTAACTCACTGATCACATGCAGGCATGGATGTTGTGGAAGCATCAAATGACTGTGTGTTTAATGGTGCTACATCGAGTGCCTAGCTGGTGCTTAGACGAATTTGGGAGGAAGGACACCTCTAATGCATGGCCGGACCAAGGGGCTTGGTGCAGCTGTTAGCTGCTGCCACCTAATGGTAGTTTTTGAGGTAGCTCAGGTCATTTTGTTTTTGTAACAGGCACGTGTTTTCCCTGTTCTAGCAGTGGGGGGTGAGTGGGGTGTGTCAGGTTTTCCTTGTAAATATTTTCTTTCTCCTTAATGCAATTATATAGAGGCCTCATGTGTATTCGAGAAAAAAAAACTTGGCTATATTTCATCTTTCAAACTTGCCTTCCGTTTCTCATTTTGTCAACATACGTCATGCATGTTGTTCCTCTAATTGCAGATTTTTTTTGTTGCGCTACATACCCATGAAAAACATGCAACTATTTCTTGCATGGGGAGGGGCCTAGGTTAAGAACCAGTTACCTACTCCCTCCCTCCGAAATTATTTGTCGCATAAATGGATAAAAATGGATGTATCTAGAACTAAATATATCTAGATACGTCCATTTGTCCGACAAGTATTACCAGACGGAGGGAGTAGTTGTTTTGTGTTTGGAGATGGAACAGGATTTGAATTCTACTACCAAAATAACCTTTTTTTACTGCAATTCTTTAGGGGGGGAGGAGGTAAAATTCTCCATAGGGTGAAATATGCAGTTGACAAAAGAAAGATTGGAAGGAGACAGGAAAACATGGTTTTTAAGGCGTCCCTAAGGTGTCGCTTAGGCGATGCCTAAGCGTCAGGGTGCTCCCTGGTCACAAGGCGACGGCCTTGCCTTAGTCATGTGTCTACGGCGTCCACTTTAACTCTTAGGGCGTCCAAGTCATCAGCCTAGGCGCCATTCTGCCCGCCTTAGATAAATCAAGACGCCTCAGACAGGGGCTGGGGCTTCAGGCAGGAAACAGAGTCCAGCGTGGGAAGAAAAGGGCGGGAACTGTTGGCGCGGAAGAGAGATCGAACCCCTCTCGCGTTTCAGTCCACACGAGGGATCTCCTCTCTTGACCTTTGGCAGCAGCTGGAGCTGCAGATTAGATGTAATGTGAAATAAGGCATCAAAGGACAGAAGGAAACAACACTGAGCCACCTGGACCATATTTAATTAGCGCGACACTCTGGGAATCAAGCCACAGATGCTTCACGGAGTTTAGGATCCAGGTGGCCATCCTGGCTAGTGGCTACTGATGATTACCTTGAGGAGTTGTGGTTGAGATCTAGAAAACCCTTACCAAAGATCATCAAGAAAGAATTCGACTCGGTGGTCATCCTCGTTGTTTGGAAACTTTGGAAACAGCAGTGATCCATCCCGGCTCTTGTGATTCACATTCGTGATGAACTCCAGACTTGGATGGCTGCTGGAGCAGTGTGTTTACAAAATTTTGTGACAAAGTAGCTTCTTAGGCTTGTGGTGTGGTGTTGACCTGTGGCATTGGTTGCAATGTGAAGAGGCTATTCTTGTAACACACTTTGCTGCCTCCCATATAAATATGGTATGCATTTTGTGTACTCTCGAGAAAAAAAAAGGCAGTGGGGTGCGGAGACCAGGTGACACTACTTTTAGTATGTATGGGTCGTCATGGACAGCACATTTCCCTTTTTAGCTGTGCGCTTGGCCAATCCATCCAACACCCAGCCACTTGCTAGACAGGTTTTAAACCCAAAATTAAATGGCCCCTTAAAGAATGATGATGTAAATTCAAGAGATAAGTTCTATTGAGTTCCAAGTCCCACACAAGACTGTTACTTCGCACATACAGAAGCACATGAACATGTTCTATGTGGGTAATATGACTGTCTAGGGGATATTGCAATGCCACTTCTTTGACAAATCACCCCATACCAGTGAAAAATCATACAGAACCTAATGAACAATGCAAAGCTCA
>NC_053022.1:147237568-147255673 GCF_003073215.2 Triticum urartu
ATACTCTTTGGGTGTTAATCACATAGTGATGTGAACTAGATTATTGACTCTAGTAAACCCTTTGGGTGTTGGTCACATGTCGATGTGAACTATGGGTGTTAATCACATGGTGATGTGAACTATTGGTATTAAATCACATGGCGATATGAACTAGATTATTGACTCTAGTGCAAGTGGGAGACTGAAGGAAATATGCCCTAGAGGCAATAATAAAGTTATTATTTATTTCCTTATATCATGATAAATGTTTATTATTCATGCTAGAATTGTATTAACCGGAAACATGATACATGTGCCAATAGATAGACAAACAGAGTGTCACTAGTATAACTCTACTTGACTAGCTCGTTGATCAAAGATGGTTATATTTCCTAACCATAGACATGCGTTGTCATTTGATTAATGGGATCACATCATTAGGAAAATGATGTGATTGACTTAGACCCATTCTGTTTAGTTTGTTGCTATTGCTTTCTTCATGACTTATACATGTTCCTATGACTATGAGATTATGCAACTCCCGTTTACCGAAGGAACACTTTGTGTGCCACCAAACGTCACAACGTAACTGGGTGATTATAAAGGTGCTCTACAGGTGTCTCCAAAGGTACTTGTTGGGTTGGCGTATTTCGAGATTAGGATTTGTCACTCCGATTGTCGGAGAGGTATCTCTGGACCCACTCGATAATGCACATCACTATAAGCCTTGCAAGCATTGCAACTAATGAGTTAGTTGCGGGATGATGTATTACGGAACGAGTAAAGAGACTTGCCGGTAACGAGATTGAACTAGGTATTAAGATACCAACGATCGAATCTCGGGCAAGTAACATACCGATGACAAAGGGAACAACGTATGTTGTTATGCGGTTTGACCAATAAAGATCTTCGTAGAATATGTAGGAGCCAATATGAGCATCCAGGTTCCGCTATTGATTATTGACCGGAGACGTGTCTCGGTCATGTCTACATAGTTCTCGAACCCATAGGGTCCGCACGCTTAAAGTTCGATGACGGTTATATTATGAGTTTATGTGTTTTGATGTACCGAAGGAGTTCGGAGTCCCGCATGAGATCGGGGACATGACGAGGAGTCTCGAAATGGTCGAGACGTAAAGATCGATATATTGGACGACTATATTCGGACATCAGAAAGGTTCCGAGTGATTCGGGTATTTTTGGGAGTACCGGGGAGTTACGAGAATTCGTATTGGGCCTTAATGGGCCATACGGGAAAGGATAGAAAGGCCTCAAAGGGTGGCCGCACCCCTCCCCATGGGCTAGTCCGAATTGGACTAGGGAGGGGGGGTGCCCCCTTCCTTCCTTCTCCTTTTCCCTTCCCTTTCCTTCCCTCCTACTCCTACTACTTGGAAGGGCTCCTAGTTCTACTACGAAAGGGGGAATCCTACTCCCGGTGGGAGTAGGACTCCCCAGGGCACGCCATAGAGAGGGCCGGCCCTCCCCCTCCTCCACTCCTTTATATACGGGGGCAGGGGGAACCTCTAGACACACAAGTTGATCTGTTGATCTCTCCTAGCCGTGTGCGGTGCCCCCCTCCACTATAATCCACCTCGATCATATCGTAGCGGTGCTTAGGTGAAGCCCTGTGTCGATAGAACATCATCATCGTCACCACGCCGTCATGCTGACGAAACTCTCCCTCAACACTCGGCTGGATCAGAGTTTGAGAGACATCATCGGGCTGAACGTGTGCTTAACTCGGAGGTGTCGTGCGTTCGGTACTTGATCGGTCGGATCGTGAAGACGTATGACTACATCAACCGCGTTGTGCTAACGCTTCCGCTTTCGGTCTACGAGGGTACGTGGACACACTCTCCCCTCTCGTTACTATGCATCACCATAATCTTGTGTATGCGTAGGAAATTTTTGAAATTACTACGTTCCCCAACACTCGTGGCTGAGATAAGATGGCATATAAGCCCGAAGTCCAGCCCGCACCCCGTCCCAGTCAAACAAAACATAGCAAGGCCCGGGGTAACACACAGGACCTGCGAGACATATTGGAAAACAAAGCAGGACACAAACGATCGATCTTCGGATCACGAGGGCGCGCCTAACACATGACGACGACCGTCATGCCGGATATACCAAAAGCAAATCCGGCCGGGCCGAACACAGCAGACAAGACTCATGTACAAAACTGCGTCGTGACACAGCCGCACAGAGGCGCCGCACACCCCCTATGCTTCACTGATGAAGTAATGGATCATGAATTCCCAGAAGGGTTTAAACCCGTGAACATTGAATCATACGATGGTACTACTGACCCCGCGGCAGTATGGATAGAGGATTTTTTCCACATTCACATGGCTCCGCGGGGATGATCTACACGCCATCAAGTACCTCGCATTAAAACTCAAAGGACCAGCTCGGCATTGGCTAAATAGCTTGCCAGCAAACTCCGTCAGAAGTTGGGAGAACCTGGAAGACGCATTCCTAGACAACTTCCAAGGCACTTATGTGCGACCACCAGATGCTAATGATTTAAGTCACATAACACAACAAGCCCGGAGAGTTAGCCAGGAAATTTTGGACTCGGTTCCTAACCAAAAAGAACCAAATTGTGGACTGTCCGGATGCCGAAGCCCTAGCGGCCTTTAAACATAACATCCGTGACGAGTGGCTCTCCAGACATCTCGGCCAAGAGAAGCCAAAGTTCCATGGCAGCCCTCACAACACTCATGACCCGCTTGTGCGAGGGCGAGGATAGCTGGTTGGCCCGTAGTAACAACACAGTAAGCAACCCTGGCACATTAGAGGCCAGAGACAGCAACGGCAAGCCACGTCGCAACAGATACAAGCGCCGTAACAATGGCGATAACGCCGAAGACACAACAGTCAATGCGGATTCAGTGGCTCTAAATCCGGCCAGCAGAGAGAAGTCATTCAAAAGAAACAATCGGGCCCGTCTACTTTGGACCGCATACTCGACCTCGTGTCAAATTCACGGCACCCCCGATAAGCCAGCCAACCACACCAACAGAGAATGCTGGGTGTTCAAACAGCGGCAAAGTTGAATGCCGAAAGCAAGGAAAAGGGGCTGCATAGCGAACGACGAGGAGGAGCCCCGGCCGCCGAACACAGGAGGACAGAAGAAATTTCCTCCCCAAGTGAAAACGGTGAACATGATATACGCAACCCATATCCCCAAGCGGGAACGGAAGCGTGCACTCAGGGACGTCTACGCGATGGAGCCAGTCGCCCCAAAGTTCAACCCATGGTCTTCTTGTCCGATCACTTTTGATCGCAGGGACCACCCCACTAGTATCCGTCATGGCGGTTCTGCCGCATTGGTCCTTGATCCTATCATTGACGGATTCCACCTCACTCGAGTCCTTATGGACGGTGGCAGCAGCCTGAACCTGCTTTATCAGGATACGGTGCGCAAAATGGGTATAGACCCCTTGAGGATCAAACCCACAAAAACCACCTTCAAAGGTGTCATACCAGGTGTAGAGGCCTGTTGCACGGGCTCAATCACACTGGAAGTGGTCTTCGGATCTCCGGATAACTTCCGAAGCGAAGAGTTAATCTTCGATATCGTCCCCTTCCGCAGTGGCTATCACGCACTACTCGGACGAACCGCATTCGCTAGATTCAATGCGGTACCGCATTATGCATACCTCAAGCTCAAAATGCCAGGACCTCGCGGGGTTATAACAGTTAACGGAAACACAGAACGCTCGCTCCGCATGGAGGAGCACACTGCGGCCCTTGCAGCAGAAATGCAAAGCAGCCTTTTGAGGCAAACCGCCAATTCGCGACAAGGTCCACAGACACATTCAAGCGAGTCCGGAATAACCTGCAACAGAATCACCAGGCGCGTTTAGAGCTCGCCTAGCAATTCGGCCTCCGTCCTAGTCCCAGTCAAGCGACGAAATTTACGCCGCGCGTACATAACTACGCACTAAAGATACCATGGGTATAGGCGGAGGCACGGCTATGGCACGTCCCACAATGCGGTTCAACCGCCTCAGGACCAGTATATCTTTATCATTTTCTTCCTTTCAGGACCCTATTCTCTGGAGGCCCTCTCCGATAGCTAGATCATCGGACCCATCACGGGAGGGAAGCACCAAGGGAGCAAGAAGCTTTGACGTACAAGGGAATACCCAGGTGGTCTCTCATACCGATCGTTATACCTGTTTTACATACCCGCACGCAGCTCGCCCTTGGATCGGACATGTCAGATAGTCCTATTTTTGCTTATTGTACTACTTATACACATACGCTTTGACGTATCCTATAAATAACAATGCACAGCGTCAGCTTATTATTACATTTCTTCATCTTCTTTTTTCCTTGTTTGTCTATTCACGACAAGTTGCTCCCGTACATTCTGGTACGTTCAGTACGCCAGGGGCTTCAGTGTACCCCATAACACGG
This sequence comes from Triticum urartu, assembly GCF_003073215.2. Classification (NCBI taxonomy): domain Eukaryota; kingdom Viridiplantae; phylum Streptophyta; class Magnoliopsida; order Poales; family Poaceae; genus Triticum; species Triticum urartu. Next base: position 147,241,976 of record NC_053022.1, read on the forward strand.
CAAGAAAAGTCCGAACACTTTCGACAGTGCGGCACCCCGAACTTATAGCATTATATGCATCAGCTCCGAATCATGTCTTGGGTCAATAGTTGGGTTTGCCCGGCTCCCATGTTTTGGTGCCTTACGTTCCGCTATATCGGCTAAGGTAGCACTGGGAGAACTACTGCGATTGTGTCCCGGTTCTTCCGGACGAGCACCTCAGTAGAGAAAGCCGAAAACTGACTGTCATGATGCGGCGAGAGCTGGTCTGTTCGAGAGGTCCCAAATCCCTAAAGATTTTTTCCGCTTCAGGCGAGGAGTCGGCCTTGTCCGATTTAGGCGTTCATAGCGCCCCAAGTTCGGCCTTCCGAATACTAGGGGCTTCGCCAAAATTTAAAATTGTAGACTTCTATGGCTAAGTGAGAGTGATAAAGCCTTATAGTCCGATTGCCTGGTTCGTTGTGCTGAACACCTCCTTCGAAGGACCCAAAACTGGGATAAAGAGTGATCAGATTTATCCCGAACACCTCAGTACTAGCTACATGGGGGCAGAAGCCGACGACTGGCCAACTCTCAGATTTTATAAACGGCCGCACAGAAGGTAATATTTTAAATCAACAAGCGTTATATAGCGCAGACGAACTCGTTTTCATATTACAGGATCACATGAGTACATTCATTCAAATATTACATCCTTAGAACATTCCTCCGCCACAAGGCGGGCACCCTTCAGGACGCTGTCATAATAATTTTTAGAGCGGCGATGCTCCTTGCCCTCCGGCGGCCCCTCCTTCACCAGCTTCTCGGCGTCCATCTTCGCCCAGTGCACTTTCACTCGGGCAAAAGCCCTGCGCGCACCCTCAATGCAGACGGACCTCTTTATGACTTCAAGCCGTGGGCAGGCATTCACAAGCCGCCTTACCAGGCCGAAGTAGCTGCCAGGCAGGGGCTCGCCAGGCCACATCCTGACTATGAGGCCCTTCATGGCCTGTTCGGCCGCCTTGTGGAGCTCGACCAATTGCTTCAACTAGTCGCTCAAGGGCATTGGATGTTCGGTCCCAGTATATTGAGACCAGAACAACTTCTTCGTCGAGCTCCCTTCCTCGGCCCGGTAAAATTCTGCGACATCAGACACACTGCGGGGAAGATCTGCGAGTGCTCCTGGAGAGCTCTGAACTTGGGTAAGTAAAAGGAAAGTTTCCTTCACATGCTTGCTTTGCATAATGAATTCCTTACCCGCCGCTATCTTCTGGACCGCCTAAAGCTCCTGGAGGGCCTTGTGGGCTTCGGCCTTGGGACTTTTTGCGTTCTTAAGGGCCTTCGCAAGCTCAGACCATTGCGTCTTAGAGTCATGCTCCAAGGACTCATATTTTTTGATGAAATACGGGAGCTCTTGCTGCACCTCGCCGACTTGAGCTTCTTGCTTCTCGCGCTCGGTGCGCTCCTTGGCCGCTTTGTCTTCAGCCTCGGACAACGCCTCCTTCAGGGCCGCCACTTCGGTCATGGCCCCTAGCAAAATTCATGATGATCCTGTGACTTAACAAACACATTCCTTTTTATTCCTTATCAATATACGGACGGGTATTACTTACCTTTGTTCTCTTCGAGTTGCCTCTTGGTAAGGCCGAGCTCTTTTTCGGACCGCTCAAGGTCCCGCTTCAGTGCGGAGACCTCCAGTGCGAGCGGCAGCGGCCAGCAGCGAAGCCTGCTTATTCACATAAGACACATTCTGATTAGACTCCTGTGATTATTATTTGATCCTCTGTTCGGCCTTTCTTTGCGAACGCCAAACAGAGCATCAGGGGCTACTGTCTATGCTATAACATTTTCTTATAAATTGATTACTTACCTCAAAGCCTGTTAGAGGCTGGCACAGGCTTCAGTCAGTCCGCTTTTAGCGGACTGAACCTTCTCTACCACCGCACTCATGACAGTGCGGTGCTCTTCGTCAATGGAAGCGCCACGAAGCGCTTCCAGCAAGTTGTCCGGTGCCTCTGGATGGACAGAGGCCATCGGCACAGACGGCTCGCCCCCCTTAGTGAGGGGTCGCCCGACAGAGTCCGGAACCACGGGAGGTTCCGCGTAGTATTCGGCCGGGGCCGGACTTGCTGCCCCCGTCATTAGGGCCCATGGGAGCCTTGCCTCCCATGCGCCGCGTCTGGGAGGTCGCCTTGGGGCGCCCCCAGAACTACCTTCCCTTGGCTTGGTGCCCTTCGGGACAACACCTCGGCGTCGTCCGTTGGGCGGGGGGAGGAGGCGGTCGGGAGCGAATCACTGTTCATCTCCGACAGGCCCAGAGACCCATCCGAAGAGGATACGTCGAGACGGTCCTTGGGTGGGCTGCATGATCATGTTCGGCATGATAAGAAACAATAAAACGAAATATACCAGAACTGTTATGGTATCCGGATACTTACGACTTCGCCAGGGGCTTGTCCCTGGGCAACCACTCCTCGTCGTTGAACGCGGCCGTGGTGGAGCGTCCGGAAGGAGGGCTCTTCCCTTCTTGGACCCTTCGGCCTCCCCGGATGGGGCGGCCTTCCTTTTCTTATCCCCGGCTGGATGGGGAGAATTTTCCTCTTCCTCCTCCTCGTCTTCGTGGGAGGAGGGCGTCTCGGTGTTATCGGACGCGATTCCGATACAACCTTGCGCCGGAGACCTTTCCTGGTCCCGCGGCCTTCTTCTTGGCCTTCTTCTCCGGCGCCTCATAGGGTGCCGGAACCAGCATCTCCGTCAGGAGAGTACTTGCTGGATCTTCGGGCAGTGGGGCCGGACAGTCGATCCGCTCCGCTGTCGCGACCCATTCCTGTCAAATAATGTGGAGGCTCAGATCCCTCACATAATTATACTAGGGAAAGAAACGCCTTATGAGATATAAGGAGCTTACCGGATTAGCAGGGCGCTTTGCGCTGAGTCCGCGGTCCTCGGTAAGGGAAGGAGGTACCTCGGCAGACTTGAACAGCACCCTCCAGATGTCCTGGTGCGTCGTGTCGAAGAGCTCTCGCAGCGTCTGGTGCCTTGCCGAGTCGAACTCCCACATATTGAATGCCCGTCTTTGACACGGGAGGATCCGGCGGAAGAGCATGACCTGGACCATTGACAAGCTTGATTTTCTTGCTTATCATGTTTTTAACACAGTTCTGGAGTCCGGTCAGCTCCACCGATGAACCCCAAGATAAGCCCTTCTCTTTCCAGGAGGTGAGCCGCATGGGGATGCCGGATCGGAATTCGGGGGCCGCCGCCCAGTTGGTGTCGCGCGGCTCGGTGATGTAGAACCACCCCGATTGCCACCCCTTCACGGTCTCCACATAGGAGCCTTCGAGCCAGGTGACGTTGGGCATTTTGCCCACCATGGCGCCTCGCACTCCGCTTGCTGGCCGACCACCACCTTCGGTTTGACATTGAAGGTCTTCAGCCACAGGCCGAAGTGGGGCTTGATGCGGAGGAAAGCCTCGCACACGACGATAAACGCTGAGATGTTGATGATGAAATTGGGGGCCAGATCATGGAAGTCTAGCCCGTAGTAGAACATAAGCCTGCGAACAAATGGGTGGAGGGGAAATCCCAGCCCGCGGACGAAATGGGTAAGGAATACAACCCTTTCGTAGGGCTCGGGGGTAGGAACGATCTGCCCCGCGCTTGGGAGCCGGTGCGCGATATCCGCGGCCAGGGATCCGGCTTCCCGGAGCTTCATGATGTTCTCCTCCGTAACGGAGGAGGCCATCCACTTGCCTCTCGCTCTGGACATGTTCGGAGTGTTTTTGCGGAGAAGATGCGAACTTGGGTGCTGGAGCTCGAGTGTGCGAGAATCGATGGGCAGGGAAGAAGAAGGCGTGGGTAAAAAAGAGGAGTCCTTATCCCTTTATAAGGGCGGTAGAATTTGGTGTGCTCCCACTAAGCCTGGTAAAACTCGCTTATTCCCCAAGCGTCGTGATTGATGGCGCGGTTGGGTTACCCACACCCGTATTGATGAGGATCCCGGGATAAGGGGACACGATCTCTGCTTCGACAAGACGTGCCAAGAAAACCGCCTCGCAATATGTGCAGTAGCTGGTTGAGAAAAACGGTTTGAATAATAACCGGGGCCATGGCGTGATGTCACGTTATGAAAAGTTGTCAGCAGATTAGATTTGTGGAAATATTATACTCTCTACGGTGGTATGTGGAATTTGTTTTGCAGAGCCGGACACTATCCTTGTGTTCAAAATCTTCTATGGAGTATTCGGAGGAGGAACCCGCCTTGCAATGCCGAAGACAATCTGCGCGCGGACTCATCGTCATTGAAGCCTGGTTCAGGGGCTACTGAGGGAGTCCTGGATTAGGGGGTCCTCGGACAGCCGGACTATATACTTTGGCCGGACTGTTGGACTATGAAGATACAAGATTGAAGACTTCGTCCCGTGTCCGGATGGGACTCTCCTTTGCGTGGAAGGCAAGCTTGGATTCGGATATGTAGATCTCCTCCCTTGTAACCGACTCTGTGTAACCCTAGCCCTCCGTGTCTATATAAACCAGAGGGTTTTAGTCCGTAGGACAACAACAATCATACCATAGGCTAGCTTCTAGGGTTTAGCCTCTCTGATCTCGTGGTAGATCAACTCTTGTAATACTCATATCATCAAGATCAATCAAGCAGGAAGTAGGGTATTACCTCCATCGAGAGGGCCCAAACCTGGGTAAACATTGTGTCCCCCGCCTCCTGTTACCATCTGCTACCTCTTGAGCACTTCGTTGGATCTCCACGAAGAGGAAAGGATGATGCAACAAAGTAGCGTAAGTATTTCCCTCACTTTTTGAGAACCAAGGTATCAATCCAGTAGGAGGTTGCGCGCGTCCCTAGTACCTGCACAAAGCAAATAACTCCTCGCAACCAACGCGATAAGGGGTTGTCAATCCCTTCACGGTCACTTACGAGAGTGAGATCTGATAGATATGATAAGATAATATTTTTGGTATTTTTGTGATAAAGATGCAAAGTAAAATAAAAGCAAAGTAAAAAAAAAGGAAATAACTAAGTATTGGAAGATTAATATGATGAAGATAGACCCGGGGGCCATAGGTTTCACTAGTGGCTTCTCTCAAGAGCATAAGTATTTTACGGTGGGTGAACGAATTACTGTTGAGCAATTGACAGAATTGAGCATAGTTATGAGAATATCTAGGTATGATCATGTATATAGGCATTCACGTCCGAGACAAGTTGACCGACTCCTGCCTGCATCTACTACTATTACTCCACTCATCGACCGCTATCCAGCATGCATCTAGAGTATTAAGTTAAAAACAGAGTAACGCCTTAAGCAAGATGACATGATGTAGAGAGATAAATTCATGCAATATGAAATAAACCCCATCTTGTTATCCTCGATGGCAACGATACAATACGTGCCTTGCTGCCCCTTCTGTCACTGGGAAAGGACACCGCAAGATCGAACCCAAAGCTAAGCACTTCTCCCATGGCAAGAAAAACCAATCTAGTAGGCCAAACCAAACTGATAATTCGAAGAGACTTGCAAAGATAACCAATCATACATAAAAGAATTCAGAGAAGATTCAAATATTATTCATAGATAGACTTGATCATAAACCCACAATTCATTAGTCTCAACAAACACACCGCAAAAAGAAGACTACATCGAATAGATCTCCACGAGAGAGGGGGAGAACATTGTATTGAGATCCAAAAAGAGAGAAGAAGCCATCTAGCTAATAACTATGGACCCGAAGGTCTGAGGTAAACTACTCACACTTCATCGGAGAGGCTATGGTGTGATGTAGAAGCCCTCCGTGATGGATACCCCCTCCGGCGGAGCTCCGGAACAGGCCCCAAGATGGGATCTCGTGGATACAGAAAGTTACGTGGAATTAGGGTTTTGGCTCCGTATCTGATCGTTTGGGGGTACGTAGGTATATATAGGAGGAAGGAGTACGTCGGTGGAGCAACAGGGGGCCCACGAGGGTGGAGGGCGCGCCTGGGGGGGGTAGGCGCGCCCCCTACCTCGTGGCCTCCTCCTTTGTTTCTTGACGTAGGGTCCAAGTCTCCTGGATCATGTTCGGTGAGAAAATCACGTTCCCGAAGGTTTCATTCCGTTTGGACTCCGTTTGATATTCCTTTTCTTCGAAACCCTAAAATAGGCAAAAAAAACAATTCTGGGCTGGGCCTCCGGTTAATAGGTTAGTCCCAAAAATAATATAAAAGTGGATAATAAAGCCCAATAATGTCCAAAACAGTAGATAATATAGCATGGAGCAATAAAAATTATAGATACGTTGGAGACGTATCAAGCATCCCCAAGCTTAATTCCTGCTCGTCCTCGAGTAGGTAAATGATAAAAACAGAATTTTTGATGTGGAATGCTACTTGGCATAATTTTCAATGTAATTCTTCTTAATTGTGGTATGAATATTCAGATCCAAAAGATTCAAGAAAAGTTCATATTGACATAAAAATAATAATACTTCAAGCATACTAACAAAGCAATCATGTCTTCTCAAAATAACATGGCCAAAGAAAGTTATCCCTACAAAATCATATAGTCTGGCTATGCTCTATCTTCACCACACAAAAGTATTTAAATCATGCACAACCCCGATGACAAGCCAAGCAATTGTTTCATACTTTTGACATTCTCAAAACTTTTTCAATCTTCACGCAATACATGAGCGTGAGCCATGGATATAGCACTATAGGTGGAATAGAATGGTGGTTGTGGAGAAGACAAAAAGGGAGAAGATAGTCTCACATCAACTAGGCGTATCAACGGGCTATGGAGATGCCCATCAATAGATATCAATGTGAGTGAGTAGGGATTCCATGCAACGGATGCACTAGAGCTATAAGTATATGAAAGCTCAAAAAAAACTAAGTGGGTGTGCATCCAACTCGCTTGCTCACGAAGACCTAGGGCAATTTGAGGAAGCCCATCATTGGAATATACAAGCCAAGTTCTATAATGAAAAATTCCCACTAGTATATGAAAGTGACAACATGAGAGACTCTCTATCATGAAGATCATGGTGCTACTTTGAAGCACAAGTGTGGTAAAAGGATAGTAGCATTGCCCCTTCTCTCTTTTTCTCTCATTTTTTATTTGGGCCTTTTCTCTTTTTGGCCTCTTTTCTTTCTTTTTTTTTTATTTCGTCCGGAGTCTCATCCCGACTTGTGGGGGAATCATAGTCTCCATCATCCTTTCCTCACTGGGACAATGCTCTAATAATGATGATCATCACACTTTTATTTTTCTTACAACTCAACAATTACAACTCGATACTTAGAACAAAATATGACTCTATATGAATGCCTCCGGCGGTGTACCGGGATATGCAATGACTCATGAGTGACATGTATGAAAGAATTATGAACGGTGGCTTTGCCACAAATACGATGTCAACTACATGATCATGCTAAGCAATATGACAATGATGGAGTGTGTCATAATAAACGGAACGGTGGAAAGTTGCATGGCAATATATCTCGGAATGGCTATGGAAATGCCATAATAGGTAGGTATGGTGGCTGTTTTGAGGAAGGTATATGGTGGGTGTATGATACCGGCGAAATGTGCGCGGTATTAGAGAGGCTAGCAATGGTGGAAGGAAGAAAAGTGCGTATAATCCATGGACTCAACATTAGTCATAAAGAACTCATATACTTATTGCAAAAATCTACTGGTTATCAAAGCAAAGTATTACGCGCATGCTCCTAGGGGGATAGATTGGTAGGAAAAGACCATCGCTCGTCCCCGACCGCCACTCATAAGGAAGACAATCAATAAATAAATCATGCTCCGACTTCATCACATAACGGTTCACCATACGTGCATGCTGAAGGAAATATGCCCTAGAGGCAATAATAAAGTTATTATTTATTTCCTGATTTCATGATAAATGTTTGTTATTCATGCTAGAATTGTATTAACCGGAAACATAATACATGTGTGAATACATAGACAAACGGAGTGTCACTAGTATGCCTCTACTTGACTAGCTCGTTAATCAAAGATGGTTATGTTTCCCAACCATGAACAAAGAGTTATTATTTGATTAACGGGATCACATCATTAGGTGAATGATCTGATTGACATGACCCATTCCATTAGCTTAGCACCCGATCGTTTAGTATGTTGCTATTGCTTTCTTCATAACTTATACATGTTCCTATGACTATGAGATTATGCAACTCCTGTTTGCCGGAGGAACACTTTGTGTGCTACCAAACGTCACAACGTAAATGGGTGATTATAAAGGTACTCTACAGGTGTCTCCAAAGGTACATGTTGGGTTGGCGCATTTCGAGATTAGGATTTGTCACTCCGATTGTCGGAGAGGTATCTCTGGGCCCTCTCGGTAATGCACATCACATAAGCCTTGCAAGCATTGCAACTAATGAGTTAGTTGCGAGATGATGTATTACGGAACGAGTAAAGAGACTTGCCGGTAACGAGATTGAACTAGGTATTGAGATACCGACGATCGAATCTCGGGCAAGTAACATACCGATGACAAAGGGAACAACGTATTGTTGTTATGCGGTCTGACCGATAAAGATCTTCGTAGAATATGTTAGGAGCCAATATGAGCATCCAGGTTCCGCTATTGGTTATTGACCGAGACGTGTCTCGGTCATGTCTACATTGTTCTCGAACCCGTAGGGTCCGCACGCTTAAGGTTTCGATGACAGTTATATTATGAGTTTATGAGTTTGATGTACCGAAGTTAGTTCGGAGTCCCGGATGTGATCACGGAACTATCGAGGAGTCTCGAAATGGTCGAGACATAAAGATTGATATATTGGACGGCTATATTCGGACACCGGAAGTGTTCCGGGTGATTTTGGAGAAAACCGGAGAGCCGGAGGGTTACCGGAACCCCCCGGGAGAAGTAATGGGCCATATGGGCCTTAGTGGAGAGAGAGAGGGCAGCCAAAGGTGGGCCGCGCGCCTCCTCCCCCTGGTCCGAATTGGACTAGGAGAGGGGGCGGCGCCCCCCTTTCCTTCTTCCCTCCCCACTTCTTTCCCCCTCCTAGTAGGAGTCCTACTCCTACTAGGAGGAGGACTCCTCCTTGGCGCGCCATAGGGCCGGCCGGCCTCCTCCCCTTGCTCCTTTATATACGGGGGCAGGGGGCACCCCTAGACACACAAGTTGATCCACGTGATCATATTCTTAGCCGTGTGCGGTGCCCCCTTCCACCATAATCCTCGATAATATTGTAGCGGTGCTTAGGCGAAGCCCTGCGACGGTAGTACATCAAGATCGTCACCACGCCGTCGTGCTGACGGAACTCTTCCCCGACACTTTGCTGGATCGGAGTCCGGGGATCGTCATCGAGCTGAACGTGTGCTAGAACTCGGAGGTGCCGTAGTTTCGGTGCTTGATCGGTCGGGCCGTGAAGACGTACGACTACATCAACCGCGTTGTGCTAACGCTTCCGCGTCGGTCTACAAGGGTACGTAGATCACACTCTCCCCTCTCGTTGCTATGCATCACCATGATCTTGCGTGTGCGTAGGAATTTTTTTGAAATTACTACGTTCCCCAACAGTGGCATCCGAGCCAGGTTTTATGTGCGTGATGATATGCACGAGTAGAACACAAGTGAGTTGTGGGCGATAAGTCATACTGCTTACCACATGTCATACTTTGTTCGGCGGTATTGTTGGACGAAGCGGCCCGGACCGACATTACGCGTACGCTTACGCGAGACCGGTTCTCCCGACGTGCTTTGCACAAAGGTGGCTAGCGGGTGACAGTTTCTCCAACTTTAGTTGAACCGAGTGTGGCTACGCCCGGTCCTTGCGAAGGTTAAAACAACACCAACTTGACAAACTATCGTTGTGGTTTTGATGCGTAGGTAAGATTGGTTCTTGCTTAAGCCCGTAGCAGCCACGTAAAACTTGCAACAACAAAGTAGAGGACGTCTAACTTGTTTTTGCAGGGCATGTTGTGATGTGATATGGTCAAGACGTGATGAGATATAAGTTGTTGTATGAGATGATCATGTTTTGTTGAAGTTATCAGCAACTGGCAAAATCCTTATGGTTGTCTCTCTATTTCATAAGATGCAAGCGTCCAATAATTGCTTTACTTTATCGCTATGCGATAGCAATAGTTGCAAGAGCAATTGTTGGCGAGACGACCACGTGACGACACATTGATATAGATCAAGATGATGGAGATCATGGTGTCATGCCGGTGACGATAGAGATCATGACAGTACTTTGGAGATGGAGATCAAAGGCGCAAGATGATGATGGCCATATCATGTCACATATTTTGATTGTATATGTTTATCTTTTATACATCTTATTTTGCTTAGTTTGACGGTAGCATTTTAAGATGATCTCTCACTAATTATCAAGAAGTGTTCTCCCTGAGTATGCACCGTTGCGAAAGTTCTTCGTGCTGAGACACCACGTGATGATCGGGTGTGATAGGCTCTACGTTCAAATACAACGGGTGCAAAATAGTTGCACACGCGGAATACTCAGTTATACTTGACGAGCCAAGCATATACAGATATGGCCTCGGAACACGGAGACCGAAAGGTCGAGCGTGAATCATATAGTAGATATGATCAACATAGTGATGTTCACCAATGAAACTACTCCATCTCACGTGATGATCGGACATGGTTTAGTTGATTTGGATCACGTAATCACTTAGAGGATTAGAGGGATGTCTATCTAAGTGGGAGTTCTTAAGTAATATGATTAATTGAACTTAAATTTATCATGAACTTAGTCCTGGTAGTATTTTGCAAATTATGTTGTAGATCAATAGCTCGCGTTGTTGCTTCCCTGTGTTTATTTTGATATGTTCCTAGAGAAAATTGTGTTGAAAGATGTTAGTAGCAATGATGCGGATTGGATCCGTGATCTGAGGTTTATCCTCATTGCTGCACAGAAGAATTATGTCCTTGATGCACCGCTAGGTGACAGACCTATTGCAGGAGCAGATGCAGACGTTATGAACGTTTGGCTAGCTCAATATGATGACTACTTGATAGTTTAGTGCACCATGCTTAACGGCTTAGAATCGGGACTTCAAAGACGTTTTGAACGTCATGGACCATATGAGATGTTCCAGGAGTTGAAGTTAATATTTCAAGCAAATACCCGAGTTGAGAGATATGAAGTCTCCAACAAGTTCTATAGCTAAAAGATGGAGGAGAATCGCTCAACTAGTGAGCATGTGCTCAGATTGTCTGGGTACTACAATCGCTTGAATCAAGTGGGAGTTAATCTTCCAGATAAGATAGTGATTGATAGAATTCTCTAGTCACCATCACCAAGTTAGTAGAACTTCGTGATGAACTATAGTATGCAAGGGATGACGAAAACGACTCCCGAGCTTTTCATGATGATGAAATCGATGAAGGTAGAAATCAAGAAAGAGCATCAAGTGTTGATGGTTGACAAGATCACTAGTTTCAAGAAAAGGGCAAAGGAAAAAAGGGGAACTTCAAGAAAAACAGCAAGCAAGTTGCTGCTCAAGTGAAGAAGCCCAAGTCTGGTCCTAAGCCTGAGACTAAGTGCTTCTACTGCAAAGGGACTGGTCACTGGAAGCGGAACTACCCCAAGTGATTGGCGGATAAGAAGGATGGCAAAGTGAACATAAGTATATTTGATATACATGTTATTGATGTGTACTTTACTAGTGTTTATAGCAACCCCTCAGTATTTGATACTTGGTTCAGTTGCTAAGATTAGTAACTCGAAACGGGAGTTGCAGAATAAACAGAGACTAGTTAAGGGTGAAGTGACGATGTGTGTTGGAAGTGGTTCCAAGATTGATATGATCATCATCGCACACTCCCTATACTTTTGGGATTAGTGTTGAACCTAAATAAGTGTTATTTGGTGTTTGCGTTGAGCATGAATATGATTTGATCATGTTTATTTAATACGGTTATTCATTTAAGTAAGAGAATAAATTGTTGTTCTGTTTACATGAATAAAACCTTATATGGTTACACACCCAATGAAAATAGTTCGTTGGATCTCGATCGTAGTGATACACATAATCATAATATTGAAACCAAAAGATGCAAAGTTAATAATGATAGTGCAACTTATTTGTGGCACTGCCGTTTAGGTCATATTGGTGTAAAGCGCATGAAGAAACTCCATGCTGATGGGATTTTGGAATCACTTGATTATGAATCACTTGATGCTTGCGAACCATGCCTCATGGGCAAGATGACTAAGACTCCGTTCTCCGAAACAATGGAGCGAGCAACTGACTTATTGGAAATAATACATACTGATGTATGCAGTCCGATGAGTGTTGAGGCTCGCGGCGGGTATCATTATTTTCTGACCTTCACAGATATTTAAGCAGATATGAGTATATCTACTTGATGAAACATAAGTCTGAAAAGTTCAAAGTATTTCAGAGTGAAGTGGAAAATCATCGTGACAAGAAAATAAAGTTTCTACGATCTGATCGCAGAGACGAATATTTGAGTTACGAGTTTGGTCTTCAATTAAAACAATGTGGAATAGTTTCACAAACTCATGCCACCTGGAACACCACAGCATAATGGTGTGTCCGAACGTCATAACCGTACTTTATTGGATATAGTGCAATCTATGATGTCTCTTACCGATCTACCACTATCGTTTTGGGGTTATGCATTAGAGACAGCTGCATTCACGTTAAAAAGGGCACCATCTAAATCCGTTGAGACGACACAATCTGAATTATGGTTTGGCAAGAAACCAAAGTTGTCGTTTCTTAAAGTTTTGGGTTGTGATGCTTATGTGAAAAAGTTTCATCCTGATAAGCTCAAACCCAAATCGGAGAAATATGTCTTCATAGGATACCCAAAGGAGACTGTTGGGTACACCTTCTATCACAGATCCGAAGGCAAGACATTCGTTGCTAAGAATGGATCCTTTCTAGAGAAGGAGTTTCTCTCGAAAGAAGTGAGTGGGAGGAAAGTAGAACTTGATGAGGTAACTATACCTGCTCCCTTATTGGAAAGTAGTACATCACAGAAACCAGTTTCTGTGACACCTACACCAATTAGTGAGGAAGCTAATGATAATGATCATGAAACTTCAGAACAAGATACTACTGAACCTCGTAGATCAACCAGAGTAAGATCCGCACCAGAGTGGTACGGTAATCCTGTTCTGGAAGTCATGCTACTAGATCATGATGAACCTACGAACTATGAAGAAGCGATGGTGAGCCCAGATTCCGCAAAGTGGCTTGAAGCCATGAAATCTGAGAATGATCCATGTATGAGAACAAAGTATGGACTTTGATGGATTTGCCCGATGATCGGCAAGCCATAGAAAATAAATGGATCTTCAAGAGGAAGACGGACGCTGATAGTAGTGTTACTATCTACAAAGCTAGACTTGTCGAAAAAGGTTTTTGACAAAGTTCAAGGTGTTGACTACGATGAAATTTTCTCACTCGTAGCGATGCTTAAGTCTGTCCAAATCATGTTAGCAATTGCCGCATTTTTATGAAATCTGGCAAATGGATAAACAAAACTACATTCCTTAATGGATTTAAAGAAGAGTTGTATATGATGCAACCAGAAGGTTTTGTCAATCCTAAAGGTGCTAACAAAATATGCAAGCTCCAGCGATCCATCTATGGACTGGTGCAAGCATCTCGGAGTTGGAATATACGCTTTGATAAGTTGATCAAAGCATATAGTTTTATACAGACTTGCGGTGAAGCCTGTATTATCTCTCTCTTTTTT